>NW_011477996.1:0-3481 GCF_000754665.1 Bison bison bison | reverse complement strand
CCAGCTCCTGACCGCAGCCTCGTGGCCCCAGGGGCACCTGGCCTTGCTGCCAAACGGAGCATCTGCCCCAGTCGTTGTTCAGTTGCTCAGTCCTGTCTGACTCTGTGACCCCAGGACCGCAGCCCGCCAGGCCTCCCTGTCCATCACCAGCTCCCAGAGATTGCTCAAACTCATGTCCACTGAGTCGAGGATGCCATCCAACCATCTCATCCTCTGTCGCCTACTTCTCCGCTTCCTCCTGCCTTCAATCTTCCCCAGCTTCAGGGTCTTTTCCAATGAGTCGGCTCCTCACATCAGGTGGCCAGAGTGTTGGAGCTTCAACATCAGTCCTTTCAATGAATATTCAGGATTGATTTCCTTTAGGATGGACTGGTTTGACCTCCGTGCTGTCCAAGAGACTCTCAAGAGTCTTCTCCAGCACCACAGTTGAAAAGCATTAATTCTTCAGTGCTCAGCCTTTTTTAATGTCTCACATCCATACACTACTAGAAAAGCCATAGTTTTGACTATATGGACCTGTGTCAGCAAAGTGATGTCTCTGTTTTTTAATACACTGTCTAGATTTGTCATAGCTTTCCGTCCAAGGACAAAACATCTTTTAATTTCATGGCGGCAGTCACCGTCCACAGTGATTTTAGAACCTAAGAAAATAAAGTCTGTCACTGTTTCCATTTTTGCCCCATCTATTTGCCATAAAGTGATGGGACCAGATGCCATGATCTTAGTTTTTTGAATGTTGAATTTTAAGCCAACATTTTCACTCTCCTCTTTCATTTTCATCAAGAGGCTCTTTAGTTCCTCTTCGCTTTTTCCATTAGAGTGGTATCATTTGCATATCTGATGTTACTGATATTTCTCCCAGCAATCTTGATTTCAGCTTGTGCTTCATCTAGCCCGGCATTTCGCATGATGTACTCTGCATATAAGTTAAATAAGCAGGGTGACAATACACAGCCTTGTTGTGCTCCCAATGTGGAGCCAGTCCGTCGTTCCATGTCCGGCTTTAGCTGTTGCTCCCTGACCTGCATACAGGTTTCTCAGGAAGCAGGTAAGGTGGTTTGGTATTCCCATCTCTTGAAGACATTTTTTGTCTTTTTAAGGATTTGCTGTCTCAGAGGGGCCGGCAAACTCTCGGCCCATGGGCCCCATATACGAGACTCTTGTTGCCGTGCTCCAGGGCTGTGCCACGGGCTTCCCAGCAAGACCTCATTCACCGGGCTCCCATCTGAGGGAGAAGAGAGAGGCCCAGAGGAGGGCTGGGGCCCAGCTCATGAGCAGCCCTGCTGCGTCCCAAGCCCCACGCTCGCCCTGCGCTGTAGCTGGGAGGGGTCCCAGCACAGAGAAGCCTCTTCTCCATCAGTGACCACCTGAGCGTCAGCCCCGCACCAGGAGCTGCAGCAACCGCGGCGGGTCCCTGCCCACCTGGAGCACACAGGCACCCTGCCCGGCCTGTGTCCACGGGTAAGGACCTGGTTACGAGACAGTGACACAGCCGCAGGGTGAATGTCACTCAGCCTCCACCTCTGACCGTATCTATGATGTCCCCATGATGCTCACAACATAATGTTAACTGAGAGCAGAAAACTACAGAACTACATGTATTACATGACCCATGTTGTGGGCAAGCCTTGTAAGTGCAATTCTGAGATGTGAGTGCAGTGGGGTAAAGGGTGGTCCCCAAAGAGACACCCACCTACAGTGGTAAGCGTGACCTCGTTTGGGAGAAAGGGCCCTTGCAGGTGAAATTAAGATCCTAAATCCCATGCAAGTCCTTTCAGGAGGAAAGACAGAGAGCACAGACACAGGGGGAAGCAGGGTGACACGTGAGGATGGAGGCAGCGAGGGGAGGGACTCGGCCAGAAGCCAAGGGACACCTGGAGTTCCAGGAGCTGGAAGCGGCAGGGAGGACCCCTGCTGGACCCTTCACACAGAACGGGACCCCACCAGCACCCAAATTCTTCCGGCTTCCAGAGCTGAGAGAACAATTTCTGCCACTTGAAGCCACCCAGCTGTGGTCATTTGTCATCGCAGCCCTAGGAGACTACACAGAGGCCACGGCCCATAACGTTGTGTTTACCCAGCGCTGACTGGGCCTCCGTCACTGTCCCAGTGTGGGAGGTAAGGGTTAGAGAGGTGGGCCCGGGTCCAAAGTGAACCCAGGCATCTGGGCTGTTAAACCCAGCCTGGCCTGGCTTCCCCTCCCCAGAGGGTCTAGGGCCACCACCCACCGTCACGCTGCTGGAATGGAGAGATGCCGGTGGGCGTAGAACCCCACCAACAGAAGAAACCCACCGCACTTTCTGTTCCCCTGGGGGCTTCCGAGCATTTATTTGAAGCAGTGGATTTGACTTCCTAATTCTGTTTGGTTTACGAGGATGTGGGTGGGCTTCCCTGGTGGCTCAGATGGTAAAGAATCTGCCTGCAATGTGGGAGACCCAGGTTCGATCCCTGTGTTTGGAAGATTCTCAGGAGAAGGAAATGGCAACCCACTCCAGTATTCTTGCCTAGAGAATTCCAGGGACAGAGGCTACAGTCCATGGGGTTGCAAAGGGTCAGATATGACTGACCAACTAACACACTTAGGCTGATGATAAAAGATATCCCCTCCCACCCCACACCCAAGGCCTGGGGGGCTTGGAGCCACCTGAAGAGCCTGGAGCCCAAATACACTCCCCTCTCTCCGTCTCCATCTCTTTCCCTGACTCTCTGTCTCTCCGTCTCTCCCTCTGTCTCTGTTTCTCCCTCTCTTTCTCTCCCTCCATCTCTCTCCAGCACTCACAGTGTCTGCCAGGCCTGGGGGCACAGACTGGCAGGGGGCGGGAGCTTCGGTCCCATCAGCCAGGGGTGAGCCCGCTCTGGACAGGTGAGCACGGGCCTGCCCCATGGGCACCTGCCTCCTCCCCACAGGGCCCGGGGCCACAAACCCGGTGACAAAGCTGCCAGCCGGTGGCCCAGGAATGCCGTGTGGCCGGGTGTCACTGGATGACGCAGTGGCGTGCGGCTCTGAGCACACCTCCAGCTATTTCCTGGGCGTGTCCTCTCCCCGTGAGGCCCTCAGGACCTTGGGGTGGGCAGACCGTTTCCTTCCGGGCTTCTTGCAAAAACCCACTGCCCACCCAGAGCTCCCACTCCAGGGACATCGAGGCCTCAAGGAGAGGAAGTGGCGGCGGGTGGTGTCTTGGGGGCCTCAGGGCAATGGATGGCACGTACCCCAGAGCTGTGCAGTAGCGAGTTCTTTCTCAGGGTTATGAGATTATTGGAAATGATGGTAAAAATGTGTGTTCTTTTTATCTAAGCACATATGTGCACGCATGTGTGTGCGTGCATTTGTGTGTTTGGGTCTCTCCCCTCTCCCCGTTTACCTTTTGCCTCGGGTCCCAGATTGGGCATCTCTGCTGGTGGTACCTGGGGGTGACCCAGGCCCCCCTGGGCCCTGCAGGAGCAGTCTAGTGGGGAAGGGGGGCGTGGCGGGGGTGGGAGG
>NW_011477995.1:17531-19362 GCF_000754665.1 Bison bison bison | reverse complement strand
TCGCCCTCTCCCTCTCCCTCCCTTTCAGGTTTTCCTCCTCCTCCTTCTCCCCCCAGCGGCTTCTTCGGTCTTCTTCGGTCTCTCTTCCCACACCCACCTAGCTCCTATTCTTCCCAAGAAAACCAGGAATGTTCTGATGCCCTGGACAGAGGAAAGAGAAAAATCAATCCCTTCATCGATCCCATCTCTTTGGCAGGCCTGGCGGATGTGGTCCCAGCCTCCATCCACCCTCTCCTCCCCTTCCCTCACCACTTCCACCCACGTGCTCCAGTCACCTCACCACATTCCTCCCCACTTCGTGCCTTTGCGCAAGCTGTCCTCTCTGCAGAGATGTCTGCCTCATCTCCCCTTTCTGTTCCGGCAACATCTACTTGTCAATCACCACCCAGCTCAGATGTCACCTTCAGTGGGAAAGGCCCCAATCTGAGCCTTGGGGGAAGGCTCCTGTCCCTTGTGTGCCCAGAAGCTGGTGCTTGCGTGGTCGGAACACTTGTTCCACTGGATTGGTGCAGTTTGTCTTGGTCTTGCATTGCAGACCCTCTGAGAGTACACTTTCCAGAACATTTGCAATGCCAGCTCTAATGACTTCCTGGATCACAGCAAAGACTAACCCAGAAGAGGGTGTCTCCTGTGTTCCGACACCTGGAATGAACGTCTTCTTGGCATCTCTCAGATCAAGGCAGGTGGGCAGCCCTTATATCGTGTCTGGACCCTGGGTGTTCCTTGGACTGGTTCCCTGAAATCTGAGTTTTTAACATGTTTGAGTGATGTCTTACCCACTTATTCCCTGGACACTTCTGTTACGATCAATTGTATTTTTCAAATACGTCACGGCAATATTTCCAGTCCCATAGGTTCTTCCAGAATCTTGCCACTCCCATCAAGAGGTGGTGTCTTTTTGAACATGGGTGGGTGTAAGTGATGCTATGCGACTTCATGCTACTTCATAAAATGCAAACAACTTTCACCTGTCTCTCTCTCTTTTGGGACCCTCACTCTTGGAACTCAGTTGCCATGCTGTGAGGAAGCCCAAGCCACCCAGAAAGGTCACTTGTAGATTTTTGGCCAACAGTCCCAACTCAGCTGACAGCCAGAATCATATGCCAGACATATGAGCAAGCCAGCCTCCTTCCTGGATGAGCACGCTTGCCTGACAAGCAGACTCCCCCAGTATCTGCAGCAACAGAGAAGCCCCTGGCAGAAAACACAAGGCACAGATGCAAGGTTCGCACTTTGGGTGAGAGGCTGTCAGGGTGAGTTGAGTAGAAGCCCTCATGGAACTGTTGGCCGCAGCCACAGCTGGAAATGGAGGTCAGGCTGCCAGGAAGTGAGTCTGGGCACCAGAAACAAACAAAAAAAATCCTAGCAACTTCTTTAACCCCTCGGTCTCAGTTTCCTCATATGCAAACTGGCAATCCTCAAAGAGCAGTTGTGAGGATTACAGTAGATGACCCATGCAAAGCGAGGGCCATGTCGGAAAGGCTCAATGAATCTTAGTCTGCTGGGAAGGAAGAGCTTCGGGGTCTCAGGAAGACTTCCGTAAATCTGTAGCAGATCAGCTGCTCTTGAGAGCCATGAATTCCCGATGCAAGCACCCAAGGCTCGGGATAAAAACGAGTGTTCTGGAATTCTGAAAACCTACCTTCTTAGATGCCTGGGATTTAATGTTCATTCTATAGCATAACATGGAGAACAGGCAGGCATGAGAGCAGCTTTCCTGCCACAGGGAAAGGGAATAAAGTTTCCACCAGTTTGAGAGGTTGGTTAACTGGTAGAAAGGTCTCCAGGTCAACTGAAGCCTGGGACAGGCCTGAGGGTCTTACGGTACAGA
>NW_011477995.1:17175-17431 GCF_000754665.1 Bison bison bison | reverse complement strand
GCACACACGCATGCAGAGGTAAAGGGGCCGTGAGTACATGAGGGGCCTTGGCAGTGGTCCCGAGGTTGGTGCAGGCCCTGCACACTCCAGCACAGTGGGGGGAACAGCCAAGAGCACCCATGCACCCACAGTACCCCTAAGGGTGAAACTGAAGCCTCCCCCGCACACCCCGGGGCATATAAGGAAACAGCATGCCAGGCCCCTGGACCCAAGGCTGCCAAGGACATCAGGCTCTGTGTTCTAGCCTAGGAAGGAC
>NW_011477995.1:15740-15966 GCF_000754665.1 Bison bison bison | reverse complement strand
TGAAATCCATAGATAATCCCCAAACCCCAATTTGGTCGATAATATCATCTAGCTTCCCCAAGCAACCTCTCACCAGGACTGCTGATCTCCTGATAGGTCATGGTGTGGAATGACCCCCGTTCCCCAGCTGGCCTGACCCTTACCCCTGGTACAGAGAGAGAAGCCCGCGGGCCCCAAATAACGCCCACCTCCCTACGATGCTCTTTCCCACCAGCCCAGGGTGGAG
>NW_011477995.1:12276-14694 GCF_000754665.1 Bison bison bison | reverse complement strand
CTCAGACCTGCTCCCCCGCCTGCAAATGTGCAAATCGGGGCCAGACAGTGCATTGAAAGGGGACCACTGGGCCCAGGTTGCAAAGGAGACTAAGGGATGCTAAGAGCTATGAGGCCACAGTTGGGGAGGGCATCCCCCCACCCTCCCAGCCCGGCCCTGACCCGGTCGCGGTCCCTTCCGCACTCTAAGTGGGCATTAATGTGGCCAGCGCTAACTCGATTTCATCACAGGGAGACAGGGATCATTTGTCTCCCGTCCTCTGCTTCTGCTCCATCTCCCTCCTCTGATGGGGACACTTAGCTCTACCTCATGATGTCAGATTTGCAGGGGTTTGGGCCTTTTCTTGCTCTCTTAATGACAACCTGGGTAAAGGAGAGGACAAGAGAGAGAGATGGAGAAAAATACAGGCTCCGGGCACAAAGAACTTGCCTGCAATCCAAAGCCAACATGTTTCTGGGGGGTCGTTCTGCATCTCTCCCCTCACCTGGTGACCCGGGACGCCCGGGGCCCACATGGCACAGCAGGCGAGATATGCCAAGAGCCCATCTCGCCAAATGGATGGGAAATCAAACAATACAGGGAAGTATTTCTAGAAGGGAAAAGAAGAAAGACAACATTTGATTTCCCCCTGCTGAGGAGGCTGACATCACTCTCTGCCAAGCAGAAAGTGCCTGCCTTTCTCCAAGCCAGCATTCTGGAGCTGTTTTCTGATTATTTCAATCAGCCTAATAACATGTACATTTGAGACAGCTGCCTTGGTGATTTGGAGACTTTGGCTCTTCTGCTGGCTCCTGCAGAAGCATAATTTTTGCTCCCCGAAGTTCACATGCAGCTAGGGAAAAAGGGTTTGGATGGATTTCCTGACCTCAAAATAGAGCCTTCCTGGAGTTAGGTTCTAGGTCCAGAAGTCTTTGCATGTTGACTGGTCAGCTTAGAGACCCCACCACCAAATCCCCGTTGGAGCGTTTATTAATACATTCTCAGCTGGTTTCCTCCCCCCACAATAGGAACTGGGTAGTCTGGGGTTCCATTCATTCCTGTTTGCAATCCGCCGGCCTCGGAGCCCCATGGGAGTGTGCTGGGGATGATGGTTCCCCTCGTGGGTTGTTACTTCATGCCAGGCACATGTAGAGCCATCCGCCACGTACAACAGAGCCCAGAGAAATGGATGCAACTCACTGGACTGCGTTTAACTCAAGGTGGCTCTCTGGGGAGGCAAGGTTAGACTCAGGCTCCTCTCAGGCAGAAACAAAAACATTCAGAATGGCATCAGAGAAAGTTAACCAATGTATTCTATAGAGCTCCATCTATTAGAATAACAACACTCACATTTTGAGCGCCTGCTCTGAGCCTTGCATAAATTACCTCATTTAATCCTCAGGACAAGGAAGGCAGATATTACAATCACCATTTTCATTTCCCAAATCTGGAAAACCTTCCTGGGAGTTCATTTTTCTTCTGCAACTACAAAAGCTCCCTTCTCTGGGCCTATGTGTTTCCTAAACAGACACAATCCTAAATCAACCTTAAAAGATCATGGTGTTCAGAAAATAATGCAAGAAGTGGTCTGTCTTCCCGGAGGCCGGCCCTGATGGGAGGGGGACACTGAAGGGCACCCGTCTCCTTGCTGTTCAGGGGAAGTACGCTCTTTTATCCTTTTTCTTTTTTTCTTTTTCTGGCTGCTCTGTCCCTGATTGGAAGTTTCTTTCTGACACCACTGCACACATGCACAAGTCGGTTCATATCTTTCCTCTTGGTTGCAAAGTGTGAACAGCAGCCTAACTGTCCTAAATATTTCCTGATGCCCATCATCCTGCAGGTTTTCAGAACATGAGGAGGAAGTTGTCACAGACCCTGGAAAAGCTGATGTCCACTGCCCATCGCAGGGGGAGAACCTCAGTCAAACAAGGTGTTCATGGAACAACTCTGCCTTGGGCTCCCCAGAACTCACAAAAGCCCCCACCTGAGCAGGAAACCGTCCTGCCATCCCTGAGCAAAGCAGAGCCTTCTCAGGAGAAGTCACTAACAGGGCAGTATGAGAGAGCCAGAAAACTAACGAGCACCCTAAAGGGTACCCCAGCGCACAGACACCCAAAGGTGTCTCCCTCACCGCTGACACCTGAGGAGGCCACAGGTTTACTTTGATCATGCAGTCATCACTCACAACCTTGAGAAACTCCACTTTTAGAATCACTGCCAGAGGTAGTCGCCAGACCACATGAAAAATTTTGTTACATTGCATTAAGCTTAGCCTCCTACTGGCCCCCTCCCCAAAAGTATTATTTCCCACACTTACAGGCAATCTCTTTGGGAGGTGATCCCAGAAAATACAATGGAGAGGGTGGAGAAAGTGAGATAAGAAAGAGGAGAAAGGCAAAAAGGGTATGTTGGAGACTTCCCTGGTGGTCCAGCGGTAAA
>NW_011477995.1:11940-12176 GCF_000754665.1 Bison bison bison | reverse complement strand
CCAGCCATTAGATTTTATTACAACAAAATGACTATGACCTGGTGAAGGGGCAAGTTGGTGGCAAGGGATTAAGAGGGACTAGGCATCTGAAAGTGGGTGCCCAGAGGGTGTAGACCTGCCTCATAAGGAGCTTCCAGTGGAAGGAAGAACCATAAAAGGATCTATATCAGTCAGAAATGTTTTTGGATGCAAGTAGCAGTACTTTTATTTTAAAAAGAAGTCCATGGAAAGAAAAA
>NW_011477995.1:9301-11688 GCF_000754665.1 Bison bison bison | reverse complement strand
GCCTCACTGGTTAATAGTCACTCCAAGGGTGTTCATTCCCCAACGCTTGCAGACCCATTATCCCGCCCATAAGCCACTTGGAAGGGCCATCATTCCTTCCAAGGCCAGACAGCACCTTCTGTCAGCCACATGCAGGACACCATCAGCAGGTACAAGAATGGTCAGCAGGGGGCCTCTGGGCTGGGCAGAGGGCACACCGGCGCTAACAGCACCTGCTACAGATCTTGATGACTTTCGAACCGTCAGCAAGAAATCCAATCCACCTTCACAAGGTAAAGATCACTATCAGCAGAGATGTTTATGGGAGTAATAATAATAGCTGGAGTTTACTGAGTGCTTATTGCATGCCAGCTGCTGTTGTAAGCACTTTATATGCACTAAGTCTTTTAGTTCTCACACATCTGTATAAAAGAGGCACCATTATTATAGCCTGTTTACAGATAAGGACATGGATGTACCACAAACTCCATAGGCAGTTAGTTTCACAGACCTCTTGGAGCAGTGAACCTATCATTGGAATGAACCGTCATGCAAGGGATAGTTTTAAAGAAGGAGATAAGGTAGATTTGTGTGTGTGTATATAAATATACGTATACGCAAATGGATTTGGGTATGTTTGTGAAAAGCAAAAATAGTCTTATTATTTATATATGAACCAATGAATAACCAATTGAATTTTGACCACCTTTCAGGAAGCAGGAAATACCTGTGCTGGGAATGTTAAGAAAATCTTTATAGGAATGATAGGCCTAGAGCTGTGGTTAAAAGGTGAGAAATTAGCACGAAATAAATCCTAGAAGCAGGATGGAGGAGAGCATGGAGGGACTAGCTTATCTAGAATATTAGTCAAGATGGCAACCACTGCTTCCCTGGCGTACAGTAGAATGATATTGTCTTGCCCTCCTTTGAAGTTCAATGTGGCCATTTGCTTGATTTGGCCAATGAAATGTTAGTGGAACTTACTTGTGAAACTTACTTAGAGTGAAAGTTTAAAGAGCCAGGGCACTATTCGCCATGTTTTTCCCCCTCAGAGGTAATCACAGAGCACAAACTAAGACGGACTCTCCACCCTCCTGGATACCTGAGTGACTATGACAGGAAGAGCCTCTTCTCCTGCTGACCTACACAAAACATGTAGCATGAGCAGGAAGTATAGCTTTGTCATTGTCTTGTAAGCCAATGAGACTTGGAGTTGTTGCTACAGCATAATTCCACCTATCTGACCAACACGTTTGACTTGTGCTATCATAACAAACAACTCCCAGATCTCAGTGGCTCAACCAATGGACTTCATGCCCTTGCAAGGTTCACTGCAAGGCAATGGATGAAAGGGGAAAGGTGTTCTGTTCCATACAGATCACTCGGGGACTTAGGCTAATGGAGGCTCCACCCTCGGGAACATTTCCACTACTCACCCAGCAAGACTAGGAAGAAGTTGGAGAGTCCTACAGGATCTTCCCATTGCCTCAATATAATGTATCATACATCACATCCATATGTATCAATATTTCATTGACCAGAATTGGGCACTGCCTCTACCTAACTGCAAAGGGACTGTAAGAGTCATCCCCCCCATGCTGGAGAGAGGCTATTGGTGAACACTAATAACATCCACCACACCTGGCTCCAGAATACTGGAAGGTAGTGGGTAGTTGGAGAGCATGGGCTCAGGTGAAGAATGCTTTTGAAAGCTGGAACATGACCCATGAGGTATCAGGGAGCCACTATAAGTGTGTGAGCAGGGCAGGGACATGAGAAAGGCTGATTTAAGTATCACTGGACTAGTCTAATGCTGGATAGATGGGTATTCAGGGAGCCAATGGAGGTGGCATGGGGCCTGTATGCCTATGTTCAAGGAGGTTTGTTAGGAGGTTGTTCTATTATCAACATCTATAGTGATGAGGGCTTGGTAGCCACTGTTGTCAGAGGAAGAGATGAGGAGTGAACCCTGTGATAACTTAAGGAAAGACGAAGTACGGCGTATTGGGAGCCCAGGCTTTGACATCAGACAAACCAGGATTCAAATTCCACCTCTAACACCTACTAGCTTTTTGATCTTGGACAAAATACATTAACTTCTCAGAACCTCAGTGTTCTTACCTGTAAAATGTGGATGATAATATTACTTACCTTATGCAGCTACTGTGAGGATTGAAAGATTAGTGATTATGTTTGTAAATCGGCAGTGCAAATGGTGATGGTGGTGGTGACGAAGATGATGGTGGTGGTTGTTAGTGATGGTAATGGAGACAGATGGTGGTGGAGATGGTGGGAATGGTAGCGGTGCTAATGAATCATAAAAGGACTAAGATTAAAGCTTAGGGGGATAAAGTATCTAGAATTATGGGCAAGACAAGGAAGAGGCTCCCACTATGCAAAACATAGAA
>NW_011477995.1:8961-9201 GCF_000754665.1 Bison bison bison | reverse complement strand
TGTTCCTATCTTCTGTGTCCTAAAGTGTCCTTAAGCCTTCCTAATGAATCATAAAAGGACTAAGATTAAAGCTTAGGGGGATAAAGTATCTAGAATTATGGGCAAGACAAGGAAGAGGCTCCCACTATGCAAAACATAGAAGTCATAGTCAGAATATAGAAAGTGAACTATGAAATCTAGGGTCCTAGAAACCAAAGGGGAAAAGAGTTTCATTAAGAAGTCTTAAGGACATTTTAGGAC
>NW_011477995.1:7616-8861 GCF_000754665.1 Bison bison bison | reverse complement strand
ACTTTTATTTTAAAAAGAAGTCCATGGAAAGAAAAAGAGGAGAAATATTTGTTAAAATGCTTTGCATTCACAGAGTTGAAAAGATCAGCCATAGCTAGAGAGGGGAAAAAATATCAATAGCTAAAATTTAAAGTGGGGCTTCCCAGGCGGCATGGTGATAAAGAATCTGCCTGCCAGTGCAGGAGACAAGAGACGCTGGTTTGATCCCTGGGTCAGGAAGATCCCTGGAGGAGGAAATGGCAAGCCACTCTTGTATCCTTGCCTGGAAAATCCCATGGACAGAGGAGACTGGCAGGCTACAGTCCATAGGGTCGCCAAGAGTCAGACCCAACTGAGCACACACAAACACACAAAATTTGAAGTAAGGCTCTATTTAACCTACAGCTCCTTTCTTATCTTAACAGATATTTATAGAGCATTTTCATTGAAGAATCCCAATATTTGGATGACGTTGAGCCATTTTTTAAAAATATTTCTTTATTTTGGCTGTGCCAGGTCTTAGTTGCAGCATGTGGGATCTAGTTCCCTGACCAGGAGTTGAACCCAGGCCCCCTGCATTGGGAGTTCTGAGTCTTAGCCACTGGAGCACCAGGGAAATCCGAGCCATTTTTCATAGTCTTTGAACTTGTCCCTCAACATCTCCTCTCTCCTGGTTCCCTAGGAGAAAGACCCCATTTCCCGGCTAGGTGTCGTCATGTGACTAAGTTCTGGCCAATGTCCCATAAGTGTATGCACGATCTATAAGTTTCCAGGAATCTCCCTGAAAAGACTGCAGGGTCTTTTCATCCCCTTCTTTTTAGTCACTTCCTCTCTCCTGTTGCCTTAACACGTGAGTGTCATAGTTGCCATCTTGGACCACAGGACTAAAAGTCCCATTCTGAGGGCAGAGCACTGAGCTTGGGGATCCTAGATCTGTGAAAATTTCATGGTACAGAGGAGTCATTCCGGCTCTGGACTCAAGCCAAAGCCCATCCTCCCAGACACACTCCACAGGGAGGGGACAAATGGCCTGGATACCCACCGGGGTGGCCTCCGAGATTCACCCAGGGAGACCAGCCCTCTCTCTGGGGGTAGCAGTCTCACAGGGGGCTGCCCCTGTTTCCTAGGTACCACTTTGTAGGAAGGAGCAGTAATGTCCACACTGTCCTCTGCCTCCTCCTCAGGCTGGAGAAATCTTAGAAGGAAGGTGCCCGAACAGCCCTTCAGCGCAGCTTGCGAGGCCCTGGGCCTCGGCGCTGGCTGGCT
>NW_011477995.1:4568-7367 GCF_000754665.1 Bison bison bison | reverse complement strand
GCTGGCTGGCTGGCTGGCTGGCAGGAGGACAGATTCTGATTTCAGTTGTGCATTGCTAACAAGCGGTGACTTCACATTGGCGAAGAGAGCCGATTTGAGTGCTTTCAAGGACAAAATGTGTCCTGCTATCTGGAGGTGAAAATCAGAACCCCATCTCACCACCTTGCTATTTCTAGAGGCAAAGGAAAAGCTTTTAGAGGCTGATCCCACCCCTGCTCTGAAATGAAGGCCGCTCCTCAGTCACGCCAGCCCCTCGCCCCGTAGAGTTTCTGCGTCATTTCCCCTTATGATTCATCCAGTACATCTCACCTACTGCTTGGTTCTGTGGTCATCTCTTGGGCAGGGTCATCCCTCCCATGACCCCGTTATGAACTCCAGGGGAACAAGGAAGGTGATTTATTCGTTTTTGTAACCTCATGACATAGCACTGTGCCTGGCACGCAGCAAATGCTCGAAAAAGATTTCTGATTAATCATTCCTGCATTTCATTTGGGGATCTTTGCCTGCAAATGAGAGGCAAGTCATCTGTGCTGATCCCCTGATGCCAGGCCAGCCGAATAAAACCACATCTAGTCCATGTTGAAAACCTATCTCTCAGAACCCCTGAAGTTTCAGAGAGAACAGTCACCAGCCCACCTTGGTAAAAGGTAGTGAGAGCGGTTTTCCAATGACTAGCCTAAATTTCTCCTGTCGCAGTTGAGAACCACTCCATCTGCTCTGCATGTCAGTGTGACAGCCCAGCTGCTCACTGCCACCTACAACCTGGGCTGACATTCAGCTGCAATGCACAGCTACGACAGCTGGACAGGTTGTTAAAATATTGAAATGCTTCTGTACCGTATAGTAAATAGCCCCTGTCCTCAGCTCCTGAGTGTCCTCATCTGCCACCCTGGCCAACCTCAGCTACTCCCCTGTGATCCCCAGATTCCACTCCAGAGCACAGAAGACCTCCAAGAATGGTGGTCGGTGCCCACCTTCGAATCTCGCCCAGCTGTAGCAACTCACCTTTCTCCTCCCCAACTGAGTCCGGCAGCCCGTCCCCTCCCCTTGGGCATCACTGTCCTATGACAGCAGCCCCTGGCAGACATGTAGGCAGATGTGCCAGTCGCAGGCTGGGAAGGGATACTGTCAGCTATCTACAACGGTAGGAGGGGTGAAGTCACTCACCAGAGACAGGTGGGGATCGAATGCCCAGAGAGAGGACAGGGGGTCAAAGCCTGATCTATGAAGCCACCAAAAGCCACAACAAGGCTGGGCTGGATTCAGTGGGAGTTAGACCCGAGCAGGATGCCTGGCAGACACCAGGTTCTGGGACAAGGGTGAGGTCAAGACCAGCCAGCCAAGAGACAGGCTTATCTAAGCCCTTGCTCCCTCTCCCAGGCCTGGAAATGCCCATGAAATGAGAAGGTACCCTGTATTTCAGAAGGCAACCAAGACCCAGTGAGAAACTCCAGGGGAGCCTTGAAGTGGTATCTGTCAGGATGGTGGGTGGCCAGGGCAGAAATGTAGGAACAGGTAAAGAAGAAGCTTTTGAACTTCGGTTTTTGAATCATTTCATCTGCCCAAGACTTTGGGACTGTTATTTCCTGCCCCCAACCCATGGCAGAAATTGGTGGCACCAGCTCATAGCAGCCAATTCCAGGGTCGTGGGGGTACAATCAGGTGACACAAGCCCACTGGATGAAGAACTGATGAAAAAAGGCTCTGGGCAGAGCAGTAGCCCCCAGGACCGATAGGCTAGAATCCAGCAAGGCTGCTCCCTCCTCTTCTGTGGACGTTGGAGGGTTGAAAGGAAAACCACCATCTGCAAGATATACCTGGTGACGTGGCTGTAAACTTGGGTGACCGACACTGGTTCTGTGGTGCCTGGCTTTCAGCCCTACGCCATGGCACGTGACCTCGCAGAGCAAAGCCACGAGGCCCCTGAGGAGAACGCCCAGCACACAAGAAAGCCCTGGAACTGGACATCAGGGCCAGCAGCGGCGGGCATGCATGACTGGCACTGAAGGCCCAAGCATTTAAAATAAGCACGAGGAGGCTTTCCTGGCGGTCCAGTGGTTAAGATCCTAGGTGCTCCAATGCAGGGGGCGCAGGTTCTATCCCTGATCGGAGAACTAAAATCCCACATGCTGCGGCAAAAAGATAAAAAAAGAAATTAAAATCAGGACGAAGACTCTCTTGAAGGAGGTAACAGGAGACAAGAGCAACTTCAGAGAAGAACACAGGATCATTGAAACATAGCGAATGGAAATCAACAGAAAGAAGAGATGACATCAAGACCATGCCGGTTGGGATAACTACCAGCACGGGGATAATTAGAGACCAAATTGGAGAGTCCGTTCTTTGTAAGTCACCCATATCCCACGTGTATCCCTCAGGTCCCTTTCACATTTCTGTTCATGCCCAGAAGCCAGCACCAGTGTCCCTTGGCCGGAGGACCCTCCTCAGGCTGCCGGACTCACTTGATGTGAATTCAGCCCTGAACCACTCATTGGAGGGACAGGTAGTAAAATTCTTGCCCCTCATCCCAGACCAGGGCCAACTTTGAGGTGTGACCTGCCCCGTCTCCCAGTTCTCTGTGAGACTGAGTCCAAGTGCCCTCCATGGGACTCTGCATGGCAGCATACTCTGGCCTGGCCCCCTCCCCTCCCCATCCCAGTTCCCCACTCCCCAGTTTGTTTTCCCCAAAAGCAGGTTCTAACAAATCATTTTCACATACTGCCCTGGCTTGGGGGCTTGCTTCTGGGGTACCCACCCTAAGACACAGAGTAGTCTTTCTCAGTGAACAACACTGCCATC
>NW_011477995.1:4284-4468 GCF_000754665.1 Bison bison bison | reverse complement strand
GCCCCTTTCCCTCATTCAGCCTCGTCTCTCACCACCCACCACCTCCCAGCCTCACTGAATGCATCACCTCCGGGTCTCACACAGGCTCTTCCTTCTGCCTGCAACAGCTGTTTCCCCTGCAGCCTGCTCTCTCAGCTTGCCCTGTTTCAGCTCTCCATCTAAACACCCCTGTCTTTGAACACCT
>NW_011477995.1:3072-3258 GCF_000754665.1 Bison bison bison | reverse complement strand
TCTGAGATGCCCGTTTCCCTGGAAATCATGGCAGAACTTGAACTCCATTTTCCTTGAAGCTAGTGTGAATTGAGTTTTGTCCCTTGCAACAAACAAGATGTAACTATTAAGCTAATGTCAGATTTACTGTAAGCATCTGTTTAGTTGGCCCTCTTCTAGTCGGCAAGCTTCTGTCCCCATCTTCTT
>NW_011477995.1:0-2972 GCF_000754665.1 Bison bison bison | reverse complement strand
CTAAGGAGCTTCGGTCCTGGTGCAGGTTGAGTTATGCCCCTGCAGGCGTCTGGCTGACCTCGACCACAGGCTCAGGAGTGAATCTGCTGTTATTGCCAGAGCCTGATGAGGAGGACGACATAACCACACGGAAACACATTACCACATGGCTCCAGACACGTTCAGAGAAATGGGATCTTATTCTCACAGACCAGCACACTGACATTCAAAGAGCCAAGGAACACATCCCAGCTCGAAGTCAGCCCCAAACGTGTCTGGAAAATGCCTGTGGCATCCTTTGGAAATGTCAGAGCCTGGTCATAAGCGAGGGTGGGGAATGTTCTGTCAATGCTCAGGGACAGCACACCCCAGAAGTGGAAACACCTGCCCTTTCACCTTTAGAGAGAGGGTGTTTCCCAAGACAGAGTCACAAAGGGCAAAGCAGGTTAGGTACCGAGGTTTAAATTGGGAATAATTACTCAGCCTCCCCATTGCAGCATTGTCTTTTTTTTTTTTTTAGATCTACGAAGACTTCTAAAAGTCAAACAATCCTGTGACTTTCCCTTTCTTTGCTCCCCACACTATTCATTTCTTATTTCTCTTTCCAGAGTTAATTTATGCAAATACAAGCAAACGCCAATACATATATTCTTATTTCTCTCCTCTATTTACATAAAAGGTAGCATACTATCCATACCACACCGCACATGGCTTTTTTCACTTCAGCTACCTTCAGGATTTTTCCATTCGTGCACAGGGGATTCTTCATCCTTTGTTCAGCTGCAAATGATGCCAGCTCTTGGATGCCATAGTTTATTTAGTCCGTCTTCTACTGATGGCCATTTCGGTTGATTCTATCACATGCAATGCTACAGTGAGTAACCATGCACATATGTCATCACACACGCGTGGAGGACTGAACACATATGTCGTTGCATTGATGATCCCAAGCCTTTAGCTCTTCCTGTGTTCCTGCCCTTTGACCCTTGACTTTGCTGCTTCTCTCACTAAAAAGGCACAGAGCCTTTCCTTGACCCCTTAAATCTGGACTTTACCATGTAACTTGTTTAGCAGACTTGATGTAAGCAGAAACTTTAAAACATACTTGAGGTTTTAATTTCTTCTTTCATTTCTCTGAAATTGCCATGAAACATGCCCAGGCCAGCCAAGAACAAGTTCAGGCTAGCATGCTGGAGTATGAGAGCATGTAGAGTGCAGGGCCCAGTGGCCCAGCTGAGGCTGTCCCGGACAAGCCAGCTCTTAGCCAATCTGCCAGCTGACCACAGATACAGAAGTGAACTTAGCCAAGATTAGCTGAGTCCACCTTAAATCAGCAGAAACACCCCCAAACAACCAAGTAGTGAGAAATAACTGAGTTGTGGTTTTAAGATACTAAAATGTAGGGTGGTTTGTTATCCAGCAATGACTAACTGATACATCATACAATACGGAGGTAAGTAAGATAAATTCCCAGAAGTGGGATTGCCAGATCAAAGGATATGACATTTGACATTTTGATAGACATTGCCAATGTCTCTGTCATAAAAGATTAGACTAGTTAACACTCCCACAACAAGGCACAAGAGCACTTGTTTGTAAACAGTATGTTATCAGGTTTTTTTTCAGTCTGGTAGATGAAAAAGAATACCTCTGTGTAGTTTTGTTTGCATTTTCTTATCATAAGCATGAACACTTATGTTTAAAAACCATTTCGACCTCCTTTTCAGTAAACTGTGTGTTGATGTTTGTGACCCATTTTTCCTATTGGATCACTATTTTTCTTACTGATTTCTAGGAACTCTTTATATATTAGAAACATAGCCCTTTGCCTATGATCACCATTCCATGAAACCATACACTCCAGATGAGAAGCTTAATGGTAGGCAAAGGGGGTAAACAAAGCCGAGATCTAGCAGAAGGTAACTTTTCCTCAATCAGCAACTATGTCTTGAGTACTTTTTTTGGTTCAGGGTTCTGGGTTAAGCATCCCAGCATACTCAGGAAAAAAGTGACATGGTACATAAGGAATGTTCTAGAGATGGCTATGGTTAAATCCCCACATATATCTACCCATAGTCCCTGCCTAAGGAGTAGGCAAGGGGAACATATACATTCCTCATGGCTCAACTTCCCTGGCCACTGCTGATTGATCACAGCAATATGCCTGATCAAGGGCAAAACCAATTCGATTCTCTTTTGAGACTTTGAACTCACAGACATAAAATCAATCAGAGAATGGTGGGCCCTGAAGGTATCAGATCACTTTGCAGAGGTGGTGCTACCATTTGGTGCAGCCCTACAGAGCCATGCACAGGCAGACAAATGAACTGAGGAAGAGCCAGGGCGCAGACAGAACACAGCAGTCACTCAGACACCGGCTCGGAGAAGCAGACACAGGCCCCAGCCTGAGCGAGAGACAGACAGACTGCCCCCTCATTTCTAGCTCTTCCAGACTCAGCTCCTGCCCCCTTGCCCCCCGCCACAGTTTCTTTCTAGCTGAGTTCTGTAAGAGTCCTTTGAATCCTATTACTAAACCTCCTTGTACTAATTTAAGGAGTGTTCTTATTCTTGGTATCAAGAGTGTCTTAAGACAAGAAATTGTCATATCAGCTGAAAAAAAGAATAGAGCCTTTTCATCTCATATGGCATAGTTTTTATTTTAAAAGTTTCCTAGTTGCTATCACTTCTCATTTTATAGTGGGAGAAACCTGGGGGCTTGGCCAAGGTCACTTTGACCACAAAAGGCAGAGCTCAGCCATGAGGGGAGGAGTTTGTTGCCAAATGGCCTTTCCCCTCAACCCCACTTTGCTGCCTCCAGGCCGAAGCATTGTATAAGTGCATGCTTAATCATGAGACTAAGACTCTAGGTGCTGAACAGCTCCCAGGAGAGGGTGATCAATACAGACTACCATCGCCAGGGCATCTATCTACCCATAGTCTGTGGGAGGTAGGGAGGCTGTGGCCAGGCCCCGAGGACCTCTCAGGTTCCCACT
>NW_011477994.1:7687-9602 GCF_000754665.1 Bison bison bison | reverse complement strand
ACTCATTGGAAAAGACTCTGATGCTGGGAGGGATTGGGGGCAGGAGGAAAAGGGGACGACAGAGGATGAGATGGCTGGATGGCATCACCAACTCGATGGACATGAGTCTGAGTAAACTCTGGGAGATGGTGATGGATAGGGAGGCCTGGCGTGCTGCGATTCATGGGGTCGCAAAGAGTTGGACACGACTGAGCGACTGAACTGAACTGAACTGAAATCTCCTGATTCAAATGCAGCTCTGCTACATATTAGCTTGTCTGATTTGTACAAGATACATGACACTGTTTGCCTTCCTTTCCTGTATAAAACAGGGGAAATTACTGTCATTATTATTCCTTCCTTTCCTCAGCATGTTTGAAGTGCTTCTTTTAGGGGCTTGGTTGTCAGAGAGCTCAGATCCTACCCCAAAGATCCTGAAACCTGGTAGCTTTCTGTTTCATTACTCACAGAATGATGAGGAATAAGAACTCTGATTTGGGGCAGAATGAGAAGAAATTTGTGGGGAGGGACAGGTTCTAGTCCAGCTCAGTAAAAGTATCAAACCAGAGTGGTCTTCCACCTGCCTGGAGGGAGAGGGGAACTAACCTTCATTCTGAATCAGAAATGACAGGATTCTGTTTCCTGCTCCTTTGAGGGCATGAAATGTCTCCTCACTACACTGCTCTGCAGGGCTAGACTGACCCAGAGATTACAAGTCCCTATCAGGAGGCTTCCACATTGGATATGCCAAAGTCACATTTAACATTTTAGTTAAGAGCAAGGGGAAAAACCCAGGAAACTATGATTAAAATCTTGGCTCCATCACCACCCCTATGGCCCTGAAGAAGTCATTCACTGTCCTGAATCTCTGTTTTCTTCTTGCTCAAATGCTGCTGATAAACACTTTTGCACTGTTAGTAAGAATGTAAAATGTTGCAGCTGCTATAGATAAATTACAGTGGTCCCTCCAAAAATTAAAAATAAAACTACAATATGATCCAGCAATTCCACTTCTGGGTGTGTGCCCAAAAGAACTTAAAACAGAATCTCAAGGAGAAATTTGTACACCCATGCTCATAGCAGCATTATTCATAGTAGCCAAAAGATGGAAGCAAAGCAAATGTTCATCCACAAAGGAATGGGTAAATACAATGTGATCTAAAGGTGCATGGAAAATTATTCAGTTTTAAAGACAGAGAAATTCTGACACATGGTACAACATGGAAGAATCCTGAGAAATTATACCAAGTGTCATAAGCCAGTCATGAAAAGACAAACACTGTATGATTCCACTTCTGTGAAATACCTAAAACAGTCAAATTCACAGAGACAGAAAGTAGAAGGTGGCTTCCAGGGGCTGAGGTGAGGTGGACATGGGGATTTACTGTTTAATGGGTCATAGCTTTACATTTATGAGAAGAAAAGTATTCAGAAGAGTGATTGTCCAACAGTGTAAGCATACTTCACACTACTGAACTGTACACTTAAAAGTGTTAAGACGGCACATTTTATGTTGTGTTTTATCACTATTTAAAAAGTTGCTGCAAATGATGAATAACAGAGCTAGCTTCACCAAATTGCCGGATGTAACAAACCCCAAGATAATTTAATAAAAATCACTATACTATCATCCTTTGTGGATACTAAAATCCATGGATACTCAAGTCTCTTACAGTCACCCCCATATCTACAGAGGAGAAACCCCCAAAGGATTAAGAGTATACAGGAGACTGAGGTCAGTGGTCCACATATCATAAACCCTACATAAGAGTAATCTTTACTATTGTTAGAACACCAATCAGGAAAAGGTATTTCAGTGCTTCTGGGCATGGATGCAATATCCCCAGTCAGTTCAGTTCAGTTCAGTTGCTCAGTCGTGTCTATCTCTTTGTGACCCTATGAATCGCAGCACGCCAGGCCTCCCTGTCCATCACCA
>NW_011477994.1:4158-6606 GCF_000754665.1 Bison bison bison | reverse complement strand
GGAGGCTGGTGTGCTGCAGTCCATGGGGTCACAAGGAGGTTGGACACAACTTAGTGAGTGAACAACAAGGGCTGGAGCAATACATCTCTAAAAACTAAAGCAGAAAGTCCCTGTTCACAAAAGACAACTCTTAAATTGGGGTGGGGATGGAATTGGTTGGGCAGGAAGCATCTGTAGAGTCTCTATCAGTCCTTGACTCTTCTGTGGTTACCCTTGGAGGGTGTGTCTGAAATGCTTTTTTAAAAAAATTATGATAAAGTACGCAAAACATAAAATTTACCACTTGAACCATTTTCAAGTTTGCAGTTCCATAGGGTTAAATACATTCACATTTATACAACCAAAGTCCAGACCTTTTTTCATCTGGCAAAACATCAACCCTGTGCCCATTATCAACAATTTCCCTGTTTAAAAATAAAATAAAATCTAAAAAAAACCCCAAAAAACAAAAAAACAACACAATTTCCCTTTTCTCCCTTCCCAGTTCCTGGCAATTGCCACTGTACTTTAAGTTTCTATTAACCTGACCATTCTAGGTACTTCATTTAAGTGGAATCAAATATAGTCTAAAGTCTCTTCCAGTGAGACTTGTTTCACTTGGTAAAATGTCCACAAGTTCATCCATGTTGCAGCATGGATAAACTATAAAATCCTTTCCTTTTAAATGCTGAAGAATACTTTATTATATATAATGTTGGGCTGCAACCTCAGGCCTGCAAGCCCTGTATTTTCTCAGCTTCAAGACTGAAGAAAGAGCCCACAACCATCTTTTAATGAATAGGGGGAATCTTACATGTTTGAAGCAAGGTCCTGGAGTGACACCTCAACCATGTTTACCAGAGGGTAGGCAGGACATGGTGGTAGTCTTCACTACTGGGGGGAGGGGGAGGTGACTAGTTATAGGAGGAATTAACATCAGGTTGGTTCATCGGTTACCAGGGAAACCAGCAGAGGAACACACCCTTCACTATCTCTTTGATAAGCTATTCAGGTGGACAAGTTACAGTTTAGAACAGTTTTTCAGTTCAGTTCAGTTGCTCAGTCATGTCCAACTCTTTGCAACCCCATGGACTTCAGCATGCCAGGCCTCCCTGTCCATCGCCAACTCTTGGAGCCTACGAAAACTCATGTCCATTGAGTCAGTAATGCTATCCAGCCATCTCATCCTCTGTGGTCCCCTTCTCCTCCTGCCCTCAATCTTTCCCAGCATCAGGGTCTTTTCAAGTGAGTCAGTCCTTTGCATCAGGTGGCCAAAGTATTGGAGTTTCAGTTTCAACATCAGTCCTTCCAAAGAATATTCAGGACTGATTTCCTTTAGGATGGACGGGTTGGATCTCCTTGCAGTATAAGGGACTCTCAAGAGTCTTCTCCAACATCACCACTCAAAAGCATCAATTCTTCAGCTCTCAGCTTTCTTTATAGTCCAACTTGAAAGGTTGTTGTTGAATCATGCAAAGACACCGGGATTCTTGGCCCCCGGAGGAGAATTCAGAGACGAGGCTTGATCGCTCAGAGCTTTTGTGTAATAAAGTTTTATTAAAGTATAAAGGAGATAGAGAAAGCTTCTGACAGAGGCATTAGAAGGGGGCAGAAAAAGTACCCGCTTGCTAGTGTTAGCAATGAAGTTATATACTCTCCAATGAATCCAAAGAATGTCCAGACCTACTCCCATAATTTACATTTTAAGATAACAGAATTAGCCAGAAGGTTTAATCCAGAGACTGTCCTTAGGCAGGATACATCCTTGTAAAGACCAGGTCTACTCCCATAATTTACATTTTAAGATAACAGAAGGTTTAATCCAGAGACTGCCCTTAATCCAGAGACTGTCCTCAGGCAGGATACATTATTGTTATATAATCATAAGGAACGTAGAGAAGGAAAAAAAGTTTGTCCTTTCTTCCTCCTTGAGAATTCCAGACCCCTCTCTCCTTGGGGACCCCTAGACTCCTTATCAACCTGCCTAGGAAATGACTCTCTAACTCTAACATCCATACATGACTACTGGCAAAACCATAGCTTTGACTGGACAGACCTTTGTTGGCAAAGTAATGTCTCTGCTTTTTAATATGCTGTCTAGGTTGGTCACAGCTTTTCTTCCAAGGAGCAAACATCTTTTAATTTCATGGCTGCAATCACCATCTGCAGTGATTTTGGAGCCCAAGAAAATAAAGTATGGATAAAGTATGTAAAGTATGTAGGCATTTACTGATTAGACCATAAGATTTAGAGTGAAGTCATATGAGTAGGATGTGGGTTGAGTAGGGGTTGTACAGAGAGCAAGAGAACAGCCATCTTGGGTGGCCTGAATCTTACCCATGTATACATCACAATTGGCTTATCCATTAAAGGCAATGCCAAAGAATGCTCAAACTACCACACAATTGCACTCATCTCACACGCTAGTAAAATAATGCTCAAAATTCTCCAAGCCAGGCTTCAGCAATA
>NW_011477994.1:3163-3528 GCF_000754665.1 Bison bison bison | reverse complement strand
TGCCTCTTGAGAAATTTGTATGCAGGTCAGGAAGCAACAGTTAGAACTGGACATGGAACAACAGACTGGTTCCAAGTAGGAAAAGGAGTACGTCAAGGCTGTATATTGTCACCCTGCTTATTTAACTTCTATGCAGAAGACATCATGAGAAACACTGGGCTGGAAGAAACACAAGCTGGAATCAAGATTGACGGGAGAAGTATCAATAACCTTAGATATGCAGATGATACCACCCTTATGGCAGAAAGTGAAGAGGAACTAAAAAGCCTCTTGATGAAAGTGAAAGTGGAGAGTGAAAAAGTTGGCTTAAAGCTCAACATTCAGAAAACGAAGATCATGGCATCTGGTCCCATTACTATTTCATG
>NW_011477994.1:0-1464 GCF_000754665.1 Bison bison bison | reverse complement strand
TTTCTTTATAGTCCAGCTCTCATATCCATACATGACTACTGGAAAAACCAAAGCTTTGACTAGGCAGACCTTTGTTGGCAAAGTAATGTCTCTGCTTTTTAATATTACCACCATCTCTTCCCTAATTTCCCTGACCCATGACCTCTATCTCTCAAATATTGCATGTGTGCATTCATGCTAAGTCGCTTCAGTCATGTCTGAATCTTTGTGACCCCACAAGCTGTAGCTCACCAGGTTCCATTCTCCATGGGATTTCCCAGGCAGGAATACTGGAGTGGGTTGCCATTTTCTTCTCCAGGGGATCTTCCACATCCATAAATTGAACCTGCAACTCTTATGTCTCCTGCATCTATTTTTCACGTACATCCTCAAGCTTATGAATTTATTACTTAATTTTATAACCATAGTTGAATTTGGGTGCTTTGTATGTACATTATATATGAATATTTTAAATTGACTTGAGATCATTGTGACCTGTGATTCATGATCAGAAGCCTTTCCCAAGTTTTAAGTATTTTAGTCCTTCCAACTTTGCCATTCTTCCTGACAACCTTTTCTGTCTTGAAAGGAAACACTTCTTTTCCTTCTCTCTGTTTCTGTCTGTGTCTCTGTTACCTCATACCTCTCCCTATACATCCTATTTTTGATACTAACTGGTTTCTGTGCCTTGGACTTGTGGGTATAATGTCCATGTACTGGTTGCATATAGCAAATTGTCCAAATCTCTGAAACCAAGTCAACTTGGCAGAACTGACACTATATCAGAGGGGAGCTGAGGGAAAGACATGTGACAGAGAAGGAGAATAAATAGACTCCAAGCCAAGATAAAACAAAAAATTCTTCCACTTACCAAGATACACTGGTAGGGACCCACATGGACACAAAGAATTTTCTGCCTTACCTTATCAAATGAAAGATTCCAGAAATAATCAGCTTTGCTGTGTGTGTTATAATCCTTAGTTTATAAATCCTTAATAAATAGTTTTTTCTGATTGTGAACACATTTGGGTACATAAAGGTAGAAATATGTTATTCAATGAAACTCATATAATGTTATAAAACAATGTTACCTTAATAAAAAAGATCTAAAAAATCTTTTTTGAGTACGACATAAAAAGAAAAAATGCACATGCCATAGTATAGAGATTGATGAGTTTTCACAAGTAAACATACTTATATTAAGACAAAGAGAAAATATTACCAGTATCCCATCACCTACCCTCCCCACATGCTCCTATCTGGTCTCTATTACTCCAAAAATAATCTCTGTCCTGATTTCCAGTAGCATTTACTGATTTCATCTCATATAATATGGTGACTGCAGCCATGAAATTAAAAGACACTTACTCCTTGGAAGGAAAGTTATGACCAACCTAGATAGCATATTCAAAAGCAGAGACATTACTTTGCCAACAAAGGTTCGTCTAGTCAAGGCTATGGTTTTTCCTGTGGTCATGTACTGAT
>NW_011477993.1:45727-46746 GCF_000754665.1 Bison bison bison | reverse complement strand
CTTCTCCCCGCCTCCCCCGCCCCCCCATCAGCCGCGACAGCATCCAGGCTTTCTGCTCGTGGACCTCAGGACGTCCCAGGGCCTCCGGGCTGCATGGGAGCCCCGTGGGAGCTGCCCTCTCTCCCGCCTGACACGCGGGAACAACACGTGTGAGGGCCTCGGGGGACACTTGGGGTGGCCGCAGCCGCTCAGGGCCTGGGCTGCCGGGCACACGCACGTCCAGCCTCCAGCCTGCATCCCGGCCTGGGGGTCTCCCACCACCATCCCCCGTGTGCAGACTGGCAAGCGCGTGTGCAGCCGCCACTAAGGAGTGAGCTAGGGCGGGCGTGAGACCCGGCCCACAGGAAGCCCTGGTGCTGGGCCCGCCAGCCCCTGCCCCTTGGCCCTGCGGTGTGAGAGCTCCAGTGCTCTGTTCGCACTTCTTGGGAAGTGCTGATAAGACAGGAACAAAATAAATCAAGCGCAAAGTTACATGTTTCCTGGCTGAGGAAGCAAAACTCCAAGTGTGGCCTTGGACGTCCTCCTGGACACGACATTAAATTTTTTTTCCCCCATGGTGACTTTTTCTTCTTCTTGTTTTTAAATTGTGGTAAAATTTATATAACGTAGAAATGACCGTCCTCGCCATTGCTAAGGACACTAAGCACGTGGCGCTCAAGGCGCCACGGCACCTCCGCAGCGTCCGCGGCCCCGCAGCGACGCCGCCCGCCCGCCCGTTACCCCGGAAGTGGCTCCCGCGCCCCGCCTCCCGGGCGCCAAGAGGCAGGCAGGGCGGCCAGCTTTTCATCCGGCCCGGAGTGGAGCTGCCTGAGGAGAGCCGTCCTCCTTCCGAGGAGGGGTCTGTCGACGGCCGTCTTCTCTGTAGTGTCACAGGTGGTGCAGCTGGAGCCCCGGGTGCCAGGCACGGCCCTCAAGCCCACTGGGGCTGGCGCTGGCGCTGGCGCGCGGCTGTTGGCCTTCAGGAACCTTGTCTCACAGGAGAGGCGGGGGTAGCTGATTAACCTGATGGGTGGGTGGGG
>NW_011477993.1:45123-45627 GCF_000754665.1 Bison bison bison | reverse complement strand
TAGGGAGTGGTTCCCAAGTTGTTTTGTCTCCACCCCTGAGAGTACCATGAGGGCCTAGACATTTCATCCCCATTCTGCAGATGTGAAAACAGGCATAGAGAAGTTGAATCAAGGGTGTCTTTCTGGATCCCAAGGGATGGAGGGCAGGTGGCAGACTGGCTGCCCAGTGCCTGTGGACGTGGCTGAGTGTCCAAGCCTTTGTCACCAACATCATGGAGGGAGGGGGCATCTGTGTGTCCTCCTTCCCCAGGCCCAGGGTATGCTGAGCGTGGCCTTGGCCTTCCCTCCTGGGGACAGTGGCCGGCTGGGGCCATCTCTGGGTTAATTTTCTCATGCCAGGGTCCAGTGTGGGTCTGTGGAAGGTGAACCACTTCTCATGTGTTTGGGGCAGCTCTCCGAGGGACGGCGTCAGTCCAGGCACGGGGCCAGGCTGTGTGCGCGTGGCCACTGACCCTTGGCCCTGCGGCCTCCCGCTTGTCCACACTGTTTCCTCCACAGCTGATG
>NW_011477993.1:40519-43787 GCF_000754665.1 Bison bison bison | reverse complement strand
AGTGGTCATGTACGGATGTGAGGGTTGGACCATAAAGAAGTCTGAGTGCCAAAGAATTGATGCTTTTGGATTGTGGTGTTGGAGAAGACTCTTGAGGGTCCCTTGGACTGCAAGGAGATCCAACCAGTCAGTCCTAAAGGAGATCAATCCTGAATATTCATTAGAATAGGACTGATGCTGAAGCTGAAGCTCCAATACTTTGGCCACCCAATGCAAAGAGCTGACTCATTATAAAAGACCCTGATGCTGGGAAAGATTGAGGGCAGGAGGAGAAGGGGATGACAGAGGACGAGACGGTCGGATGGCACCACCGACTCAATGGACATGACTTTGAGCAAGCTCTGGGAGATGATGAAGGACAGGGAGGCCTGATGTGCTGCAGTTCATGGGGTTGCAAAGAGTCAGACACAACGGAGTGACTGAACAACAACAACAGCATGTACAGACGTGAGTTGGCCCATAAAGAAGGCTGAGCACCAAAGAATCAATGCTTTTGAACTGTGGTGCTGGAGAAGACGCCTGAGAGTCCCTCAGACTGCAAGGAGGTCCAACCAGTCAATCCTAAAGGAAATCAACCCTGAATATTCATTGGAAGGACTGATGCTGAAGCTGAAGCTCCAGTACTTGGGTCACCTAATGCAAAGAAGCAACTCATTGGAGAAGACCCTGATGCTGGGAAAGATTGAAGGCGGGAGGAGAAGGGGGTGACAGAGGATGAGATGGTTGGATGGCATCACCAACTGAACGGAGATGAGTTTGAGTAAGCTCCAGGAGTTAGTGATGGACGGGAAGCCTGGCCTGCTGCCGTCCATCGGGTCACAAAGAGTCAGACACAACTTAGGGACAAAACAGTAACAGCAAGTTGGCTATGGGATGACCAGCTTGGTATAAAAAGTCCAGTTAAAAGAGTATTATCAGAAGTTGCAGTGGCGGCTGACTGCATGAAGACTGTACAGGATCCAGCCAGAAGTCTGAAGCTGCAGCCCTGCTTGGCTCTCTGCCTGGACACTAGTCCATTAAAATATCCTTTCTTCAAACAGGCCCACACGTTTAGGAACCACGGTTCCCAGGGGCCGCTGTGGTACTGCTCAGAGACCTCGATTTGCCACCACTCTGGTTTTCTTTGGTTTGGGGCTTTCTTTTTTTTTTTTTTTTCAATTTTTATTGTAAAATACACATACCATAAAATTTACTGTCTTAGGTATTTTTAAGCATATGGCTCAGTGGCATCAAGTACGTTCATATTGTTGTGCAGCCATTGCCACCAACATCTCCAGAACCTTCCATCTTCCCAGACTGACACTCTGTCCCCATCAAATGCTAACCCCGCCTCCCCTCCCCAACCGCTGGCCCCCACTGTCCACTTTCTGTCTCTGTGAGTCTCATGGCTCCAGAGACCTCCTATACATGGGATGACACAGGTTTGGCTTTCACTGAGGGTCATGTCCTCAGGGATCATTCATATTGTAGCGGGTGTCAAGATTTCCTCCCTCTTTAGGGCTGAGTGATATTCCATCGTGCATTTATTTGACTAGCTCTGTTGCCACATTTGGCTTCGTCATCCCCCCAGCAATGCACACTGGGGCTGCTTCCACCTTAGCTGTTAGCTGTTGTGGCTGAAGGGGCTGTGAAGGTGGGGGTACAAATGTCCCTCCAGGACGCTGCTCTGGTTACTCAGGCTGCACACAAAGCTGTGCAAGGGGTTCAAGTTTCTCCACACCCCCCCATGGAGCACTTAGTATTTTCTGTTTTTTTAAATACTAGCCATCATAATGGGTGGGGGGTGGTTTCAGTTTTGCTTTTAAATAAGGCATCATCTTCACCCAGTGAAATCACAGACCTCGTTTCCCACCAGAGGAGCTGTGACAGTTGAACACTGTCCAGAGAGAACTTTTCCAGCCCCGGGAAGTTCCGCGGGCTCTTTCCCATCGGTCCCTCCCACCCTCCACTCACCACCGTGGCCAGGGCAGGCCTGGCCCCTCCTCACTCTCCACATGGCTGCCCCTCGGGCGGAGCCTGTAGCAGGTGTTCCGTGACCTGAGTCGGCCTCCCGGGCCCAGCGGGGTCATGGCCTCTCCCCGCCGGAAGCGACGTGCCATCAGGGCGGGAGAGAGGCTGCCTGCAGCAGAGCTTCTCTGTTTGCTTTTGCAGGACGCGATACAGGATGCCCCATCCTCCTGGATGACCGGAAAGTGATCTCAGCCCAGGTGCTTCCGAGCCCAGGGGTGGAGGGGTGGGGGGAAGTTTCTCGAAGCGAGGGTCAGGCCTGGGCTGATGACACTTTCCCCAAATGTGCTCAACTTGGAAAACAGTGCCATTGGCTTCATGGGCAGCAGGTTCCTGGAAAGCTGGATCCAGCCCAGTGCCTGGGTGACCTGGGTGTCCTCGCCTTCGCCAAGGATTTGCTGAGTGACCACGGATGAGCCTTCTCTGTCAGAGCCTCGCTTTTCATTTATCTGTGATTAGTTCTTCCAGGCGCTTGGGAGACAGAACACGTGGGCCCGAGGTGACGGGAACCCCTCCGGCAGATGATGCCGTGTCACATCAAGCCTGCCAGACCTTGGTGGGGGGCAAATCCAGGTGGGGGAGGGTCTGGATGAGTCCCTGTGAGGCAGTCACCCCTAAAGGACGGGCAGGATTTACCCATGCCCCACGCTGAGGCGGCTGAGTATCAGGGACTCTGGTTGCACGATCTCCAAGGCGTATGCAGGGGCTCCGTGGTGGCCCCTCGGCACGAGGATACAGCCCAGGTGGGTACCAGCCTGTACTGGTCGCTCCCCAGCTCGGGGTGCTGGGGGAGTTCCTGGGGCCACAGCCATCCTTCCGAGCCTCCATGGCTTCCAGGGCCTTCGACAGCCTGGGTGAGAAGAGGCCCGAGTTTCCACTTCAGTTCTCTTTCCTAACACCAGCTTTTCTAATAGTGGCCCTGATGATTTGGCAGTCTTGGGCGCTGGGTCCCGCTCTCTGGCAGTGGGCTACCCCGTCATCACGTGGGGACTCACAGTGTCCACGTGTCACGTACCTGCATCTGCGGGGAGTCAGTGAATCGACGTTCTCCGGGAAGAAGCAAAAACCGAGCAGGACGCAGAGGACCAGCGGGCTTCCCCCGCCTGGCTCCAACCGCAGGGTCCCTGCTTTCTTCTCTCTTCAGTGGTAGGGAATGCACATGATGGGAACGCAGTGTCTGAGCCGTGTCTACGTGCCCAGCCCGGGAGCAGGTGTTGTGCAAGCAGCCTCAGCTCTCCACCCAGTGCAGACCCGGGACCAC
>NW_011477993.1:30898-40050 GCF_000754665.1 Bison bison bison | reverse complement strand
GGTTAGGGGCACCTCCGGGCTGAGCACGGACGGAACGGGCACCTCACGCTGGGCCGCCTGCCTGGTCAGCTGAGGAGGACTCAGCGCTTACGTGCTGAATGTGGGGATGTCAGGGCCCCAGGTCGCGCTCTGAGCTCCCAATAAGAAGTGGCTGCCCCACACCAGCAGACGGGCACCTCGATCGCAGTGCTTTGGGGGTGAATTCTTCTGCTGACTTTGCATTCCCAGAGGAGTGTGGTTTCATTTCGGAGAAGGCATCACTGACTCGATGGACATGAGTTTGAGCAAACTCCAGGAGATGGTGTTGGACGGGGAAGCCTGGCGTGCCGCAGTCCATGGGGTCGCAGAGTCAGACACAACTGCAGCTGAACGACGTGTTTTTAAGAAGCCTCCATGTGGCTTTCCATAACGGCTGTTGTAATTCACAAACCCACTGATACTGCACAAGGGTTCCCCTGCTCCCCCACATTCTCACCAACACTTGTTTTCTTAAAAAAAAAAAAACATACCATCTTTGGGACTTCCCTGGTGGTCCAGTGGCTAAGACTTCATGCTCCCAATCCAGGGGCCCGGGTTCCACCCCTGCTCAGGGAACTAGATCCCACACGCTCAACTAAGGCCTGGAGCAGCCAGATCAATAAATAAAAATGAGCATTAAACAGTGACCACGGCCAGCCTAGCAGGTGTCGGAGTGCCTCACTGTGGTTCCGGTTTGCCTTTCCCCGATCGTCAGCGACGCCGAGAGTCTCTCCAAGTGCTTAGCTCAGCTGGGCTCTGGCTTTGTCGTCGCTGAGCTCTCAGCGCTCTCTGTGCGTTCTGGATGGTGACACCTTATTAGATACGTCACTCGAACACTTGCTCTCCTTCCACGGGTTCTGTTTTCCCTGTTGAACGTGTCCTGTGATGGACAGGGTGTCACTTGATGTCGTCCTGTGGTTTGATTTTTGTTAAGCAGTTGCCTGTGGGACCCCCACCCGAGAGGCTCCCCTCCACCTGCTGACGCGTGGCCGAGCTAGGCCACACTGTCATCACAGGGCCCGGCTTTCCGAGCCAGAGCGTGGAGGGTGGCAGGGAGTTGGGTACTGTCCGCTTCTTTCACAGCAGCAGAAAGATGCCAGCATCTTCCTTTGCCCCCTTGTCATGCGCTGAACTGCCCGCATCTCCCGCCAAGTTCATATGTCCTAACGGTGTCTCAGAATGTGCCTGTATTTGGAGATGCAGCTTTAAAGAGATGATTAGGTTAAAATGAGGACTTCCCAGGTGGCGCTCGTGGTAAAGAACCCTCCTGCCAGTGCAGGAGACATAAGAGACGCAGGTTCGATCCCTGGATCGGGAAGATTCCCCTGTGGGAGGGCAGGGCAACCCACTCCAGTATTCCTGCCTGGAGAATCTCCAGGAACAGAGGAGCCTGGCGGGCTCCATGGGGTTGCAAAGAGTCAGGCACAACTGAAGCGACTTAGCAGGCCAGTTAAATAAAGTGAAAATCAGGGTGGGGTGTAATGCAGCCTGACCGGCATCCTTACATGAAGGACTCAGACACGGGGGTCCGACCACGTGAGGCTGCACACCCAGGTGAGGGGGATCAGAAGGAGCCGGCCCACCGACACCTCGCCCTCGGCCACCCCTTCTGTGCCAGCCCCCCTGGCTGGTGTGACGCAGGCTCACAGCGGCCGCCTCCCACCCCGTCTCCCGTGGGCATTCCCCTTGACGGTGCCCACGTCTGGCTTGTGGCTCTGGCAGGTGCCCGGGGGCCGGGAGCCCGTGTCGGGCCGTGAACTGCGGACGGTACCGGCCTCCTTGGCTTGCCACACGGAGCCCTGTTTCCCGGAGCCCTTGGCCGCAGCCCAGCTTTATGTTCCAAAGAGGAAAAGGCGGGTGATTTAGAGGCTCAGCCGTCATTAGGCGTTACCTTGATTTATGTAAAAATAATATTCCATGGTTGAATAACAATGGCCCAGCGTTCACCTGTGGCCTGGGAGCCTCATAAAATGGGCACATTCATCTCCATTGCGATGACATCAATTTGTCCCAGCCGTTCTTCCAGAGAAATGTGTCATGTTGTTCCAAGCGTACCTTCACTCGGTCGTGTTAAGTGGTTCCAACAGACCGGAGTGTATATTTTCTCTGGGGAAACTCTTGTCTATTATTTCAGCTGAAAACATTCCTCGCACACAATGACTAATCAGGACTGCAGATCAGCGCTGGCCAGGCCGGCCCACCTGCTGCTCCGCGGCCGGGGGGCGGGCGCCCAGGTTCCGCTGGCCCGGTGGTGCTGGGAGGAAGCAGGCGGGGGGCCGTTCCTGTTTCCTTTCCCTGAAACTCAAGGGTATTTTGTCAGCCTTTCCCCAACTTGACTCGGAGAGGGTCTGGCCTACTGGCTCACACGCTGCCACGGAGGGCTGGCTCCCAGGGCGGCCGCTCCAAGGGGTGACCTCATGCGAGGGGAGGCCGTGTTGGTTGTTGCTCCTTTTCTTCTCGGTTCCCGGGGGAAGGCTAATCTCCAGGAACACAGAGCCTCTGGAGGCCCATAAAGCGGAGCCCAGGAGGAGCGGGATTGTTTCATTGTTGCCGCCCCGAAGCAGAGTTTGTTTTCCTAGCAGTTCTCTTCCCTTCAGGAAAGCGCTGGCTTGCGAGCCCGGTGGGTTATTCTTGCGCCCCTAGTCCCGGCTTTCCCCCCATTGTTCCCGCTGCTTTTTATCGCGGAAATCTCGGTCAAGTTCAATGCCCTTCTCGGGTCTTGTGCTGGTTCCCGCCGCTGGAATGCCCACCCACCGGTTCCCCGGGCTCCGAGAGTGAACGCGCAGGGCCCAGTCACCACTTCTCAGGTTGTGACCCATGCTGAGCAGCCCCGAAACCCGCCCTGGGCGTCAGCAGGATGCTCAGCTGTTTCGATGGCTTGGTGTCCCCCAGCCCAGCATCCGGGCGGCTCCCACCTCCGGTGAAAGCCCGCAGTGGCCGCCTCGACGGTAGGACTGGAGGGTCAGGAGAAGCGGCAGAGGCCCCTTCCTGACTGACTGCCGGGGTGACTGGCCGTGACCCCACGGCTTGGCCGAGTCGCCCCCTTCCCCAAGCCTCTCTGGAAGCTGTGCTGTGTCAGTTCCCGCGATCGGCCTCCGGGACGCGGGGACCGTCCAGTGTGCGGCCCACAGGAGCCTCTCCCCACACCGAGGACGGGGGGGCCGGCGCATCCTGGAGGTGCTGGGTCACCTGCTGTTTCAGTGAGGCCGCAGGACGCCGAGGAGGGAGAGTCACCTCCAAGTTAAAAACACGTGCACCCCAGTGTGCGTGGCAGCACCACTTGCAGTAGCAAAGCGTGGAAGTGACTTAAGTGTTACTGACAGATGGGTGGACAAAGTGTGGGACGCACATACAGTGGAGCACGGCTCAGGCGCAAAAGCAGTGAAGCGATGCCGCAGGCTGCCACTGGACTGCGCTGGAGACAGCCATACCGGGCAAAGCGAGACAGGGAGACAGACACCACATGCTGTCACTGACGTGTGAACCTGAAACAGCACACAAGTGAACGTGTCCACGAAAGAGAAACAGACTCAGAGGCGTGGGCAACATGCTGGTGGCTGCTCGGAGGTGACAGAGGGCAGGACTGGGCGTCGGGAATCAGCAGAAGCAAACGCATCCTGGCCATCCGAGCACGGGGCTGGGAAAGAATTTCCAGACACACGGGATTTCAGAAGGGAGTGAGTTTATTCAGAGCAAAGAGCAGACATAATGAGTGCAGCCGGCCAGGAGCCAATGCTTTCCATGGGTTGTGTGTGTGAAAGTGTTAACTCAGTCGTGTCCGACTCTGCAACCCCGTGGACTGTAGCCCGCCAGGCTCCTCTGTCCGTGGGATTCTCCAGGCAAGAACGCTGGAGTAGGTTGCCGTGCCCTCCTTCAGGGGATCTTTGAAAGCCAGGGGTCCAACCCTGGTCTCCCACATTGCAGGCAGATTCTTTACCGTCTGAGCCACCCGGGGAGCCCCAGCCTTAATATGGGACTCCACAAGACTATTACATACGAGATGGGTAAACACAAGGCCCTACTGCAGAGCACAGGGAGCTATAATGTATTCAATGTCTTGTGATGAGCCGCAATGGATACGGATATTTTAAAAAGAATCGTCTGTATGTGTAACCGCGCCACTTGACTGTACAGCAGGGACGGGCACGACGTTGTAAATCAACGCTAAAGTGGAAAACAGTGAAAGTGAGGTCGCTCAGTCGCGTCCGACTCAGTGCAACCCCTTGGACTGTAGCCCACCAGGCTCCTCCGTCCATGGAATTTTCCAGGCAAGAGTACTGGAGTGGGGTGCCATTGCCTTCTCCAGGGGATCTTCCCAACTCAGGGATTGAACCCAGGTCTCCCACACTGCAGGCAGACGCTTTACCATCTGAGCCAGCAGGGAAAATTTTTTTTGAATTAAAAAGGAAGAAGGTGGCATGTGCTGTTGGCTGAGCTGGTCTGGCCCGATGGGTGGGCATGCACTGTCCTCTAGTGGCGACCCGTGGCAGGACACGGGGGCTTTCTGGGAAGCTGGTGACCCCGCCATGGGTATTACCCGCTGGCTCAGCTCCACGCGTGTTTGCGCGTGTTCTGTGTCTCGCGCTGCCGGCGGGCCAGATGAAAGACACAGCGTTACGGGCTGTGCTGTGTCTGGATAGTCATCCTTGCCGCCCCCCGGATGCCCAGCACGTCGGCCCCTGGAGTCGGGCCCTGGTCCTGTGTGGCTGGTTCTTTCTGAGAAGAGCGAGGAGGACTCAGATGCACACAGGGATGACCGCGTGAGGACACGCAAGAAGGCGCGTCTCACGAGGGGACAGTCATCTTCAGGGGCTTCACCCCAGACCCGTGTCCTTGGGGGCTGGGCTGCCCCGCGGCCCCTTTGGTGCTGGGACTGAAATTCAGGCCTGCCCACCCCCGACCCCACTCTCAGGTCAGGCACTGCTCTGCACCCTGGGAGTGTCTGAGGACGCCCCCTGCTCTGGGGCCTGGTGAGGGCACCCCTAGGGCCTCTCCCCATCCCCTGGCCGGCCCACCACGCACCTAGGGCTTGCCCAGGCCTGCCAGCCAGGAGTCAGACCCCAGCTGCTTGGGGCTGAGCCCCACCCACGTGGTTCTCTCACGCTGGAGCACGTCCGAGAAAGCCCACAGGCCCCCGAGCAAGGCTGGTCCTCAGCTCAGGTGAACCCAAATCTCATCAGGCAGGCCTGGGGGATCTGTCTTCACAATACATGGAGAACTGCAACTCAGGAATAAGAAGATAAACAACCCAATTTAAACAGAGGCAAAGGACTTGAATAGACGTTTCTCCAAAAGATACAAAAATGGCCAATAAGCACGTGAAAAGATGGTCCATGTCATTAACCATCAGGGAGATGCAAGTCAGAGCGCCAGTGAGATGTCGCTTCACAGCTACCAGGACGGCTTTTGTCGAAAAGATTCACAATGATGAGGATTGGCAGGAACGTTGGGACACGGGAACCCTCAAACACCACCAGTGAGAATGTAAAACAGCACAGCTGCTGGGAAAGCAATCGGACGGCTGCTCAAAAAGCGAAACACAGTTGCTGTGAAACCCAGCAATTCCACACCCAAGCACACACCCAAGAAAACTGGAAGTGCGACCACTCACACACATTTGTACACAAATGTTCACACCTTGCTCCTAGCAGCCAAAAATGGAAACGACACAAATGTGAGTAAACAAACTGTCACATACATATGTGTGCAATGCATGTGCACATACACGTATGTGCGTATACATGTATGCACACACACATACATACAATGGGGTATCCAGCAGTCATATAAAGGAACAAAGCCCTGATTCACGGGCAGCACGGTGGACCTCGAGACCCCGACGCTGAGCAAGAAGGAGCCAGACGCCGAAGCCCAGGTATCGGCCTGTGTCTGCTTACATGACTGAGACGGCAAGTGAGGCAGAAGTTGCCAGGGGCTGGGGGAAGGGGAGAACGGGAGTGACAGCTGATGGGCGCAGAGCTTTTTTGGGAGGTGGTGAAGATACTCTGGAGTCAGGTAGTTTATGGTATTGCATAACTTTAAAAATACACCTGTTGTTTAATTATTCAGGCGTGTCTGACTCTTGCAACCCCATGGACTATATAGCCCGCCAGGCTCCTCTGTCCATGGGGATTCTCCAGGCAAGAATACTGGAGTGGGTGGCCGTGCCCGCCCCCAGGGGATCTTCCCCACCCAGGCATTGAACTCATGTCCCTAATGTCTCCTGCATTGGCAGGCGGGTTCACCATTAGAGCTGCCTGGGAAGCCAAATAAGAGATCAGTAATGTAAAAATCACTTTGGCTAAAATAATTTGTATTTCTTTCTAAATTCTTCTTCCAAAGTAAAATAAGCGTCTTTTTGGTTATGAATAGGTTCTGCCGTAATATCTGTTCCGGGTGGGGCTGAGGTCGCCCCCTTCCGCACGGCCCAGCAGGAGCCACACGGGGGCGCTGTGGCCCTCACTCTGCTCAGGGCTGAGGCCGTGGGGCCGGGTCCCCAAGCCAGCTGCGGTGGGGACCTGGAATCCTTGCACCTCAAGGCAGAGGGCGCCCCGGGAACCCTCGGGGAAAAGCCGGGGTGAGCTGACTGGGCGGCTGAAAGGAATCATGTTTCCCTGTGTTTTATGTTGTCAGATGTGATGAGGGTGTGGTGATCATATTTTAGAATTTGCATCTTTTAATGTCTCCCAGAATATTTAAGAGTGAAAATATGCCTGGTCCATGCTGGAAAATACTTTGGCAGAGGGCATGAAAGAAACGAAACAGATATGAACCAAATGTTAATAATTTTAAAGTTTCACTGATGGGCGTCGTTGTTTAGCCACTAAGTCACGTCCAACTCTCTTGCTCCTCGTGGACTGTAGCCCACCAGGCCCCTCCATCCATGGGATCTCCAGGCAAGAATACTGGAGTGGGCCGCAATTTCCTTATCCAACGTGTACCGAAGATCTTTATCTATGTATCTATATCTATCTGTGGATGAGATAGTATTAAATGAAACCCTATATATCCATCGACTGATGAGTATATAGGGGTGCGTTTAATAGTATTTTGCTGTGATACTATCTCACGCGTGGACAGGTGGTGCTCGTGGTAAAGAAGAAGCTGCCTGCCAACGCGGGAGGTGGAGGGTTCGATCCCTGAGTCGGGAAGATCCCCCGGAGGAGGAAATGACAGCCCACTCCAGTATTCTTGCCTGGAGAATCCCATGGACAGAGGAGCCTGGTGGGATACAATCCATAGGTCCCAAAGAGTCGGACACGACTGAGTGACTAACACTCTCACTTTTTCACAGATTGCTGAGATGAACACACATGGAACATCATCCCCGAGATGCCCCAGCGCTCTGTCCAGTGGCCAGGGGTGACGGCCAAGCTGGTGACGGGCTGGGAGTGAGGCTTTCAGTGGTGGCCACTTGGGGACCCTCTCAGGAGGGGACTGGCGGAGTGCCTGAGGTGGGCAGGCCAAGAGTGTCTGGGGGACCGGGATCCGTCAGCACCCAGCCAGGCAGGACGGCTTGTTTGGCCCTGTGTGATGCAGTGAAGTCTCGCAGAGCGGCTTGTGGGAGGACCTGCTTGGTGTCTGGTCAGCCGCCTCCCCCAGGTGAAGACAGGTCGGGCAGGTTGCTGGATGGCCTGGCCTGGGACACACCCCTCCCAGGAGAGGCTCGTTTATCTGATGAACGGGTGAAGGGGCAGAGAACCACTGGGGATTTCCATTTTCTTCTTTATGTTTTCCTTTTAAGTTTTCAAGTTTTCTACAGAGACATTTTACACTAAGAAAAATAAGCAAACGGCACTAAAACTAACATGACGTTGTGAATCAGCTTTACTCCAATATAGAATTTAAGAATTTAAATAATAGTGAGTGGTACTTTCAAAAGCCAATGTGTGCGGAGCTGCAGGAGGGTTCACTTGCGGCTGGTGAGGGTGGAAAACGGCCTGGTCGCATAGGAGGACCGTTAGGCAGGGACTGGCACAGCTGGACACACTCCTGCTCCACGATCCGCAGTCGTGCTCCTTGGGGTTTATTTAGTCAGAGGAGCTGGAGATGTCTGTCCACACAACTATCGGCATGTGGGTGTGTGTAGCTGCTGCTTTATGGATAATTGCCCAAACTTGGAAGTACCGTTCCAGGAGGTGAATGGATAAAGAAAATGTACAGACGACGGAATGTTATTCTGCCCTAAAAATAAATGAGCTATCAAACCATGAAAAGAGGGACTTCCCTGGTAGTCCAGTGGTTAAAACCTCAGCTTCCAGTGCAGGGGGTACTGGTTTGATCCCTGGTTGGAGAGCTAAGATCCCATATGCCTCCAGGCCAGAAAATGAAAGCATAAATGATATTGTAATAAATTCAATAAAAACTTTAAAAATGCTCCACATCAAGAAAAAAGACAAAAAAAACACATGAAAAGACAGAAAGGTCTTAGGTGTAAACTGCTGAGTGGAGGAAGCCAGCCTACACAGGCGGCACGCCGTGACTGCCAGTATACGAGCTTCTGGAGAGGACAAGGCCAGGGAGACAGGGAAACGGCTTCTAGGGGCTGGGGGAGGGAGCGCTGAGGAGGGGGAGAAGGAGGGTGCTCAGGGCGGAGACGCTGCTCTGCACCTACTGTAGCGGGGGCACGCCATCACACTGCTGCCCGCCTGTGGCTGGGCAGGAGGGGCCCAGATGCAGACCGAGGACCCTGTGTGAGGCAGACACGTGGGCGGAGTCTTGTCGATTGTCGGCGATGAGTGCCGATGGGGGGGGAGGGGGCGTGGGAAACCGCTCTGCTTCCTGCTCAGTCCTGCAGTGACCCTCAGCTGCTCTAAAAATAAAGCCTATTAAAACGTTTTAAAAATAAAAGTGAATGTGAGCCCGCGGAGGCCGGGTCTCAGTGCGGCGGCGGCTCCAGGCCCAGCACGAGGGCCCGGGGGCCCTGGGCGTGGGCAGAGTCCGCTCCCGGCCAGCCCCGCGGCGGGACCCCGCTCGGTCGCACAGCGTGTTTGAGTCTTGAGTGTTTTTCTTGGCTTGGATGGACAGGGTAGGTTGCGCTCTTTGTCAGTTTTGGAATTGAAGGTATTTCTAAGAAACGCAGCCAGGATCGTGGGAACATCCTGAAGCCGTTGGCGTGTCTGGAGTCTGTAGTC
>NW_011477993.1:28927-30664 GCF_000754665.1 Bison bison bison | reverse complement strand
GCAGCTCAGTGGATGTCCTTCACTTAGGTTTCAAACTCAGGCGTGGACAGTCGAGGAGACTGCCCGCACCCTCCCCCACCCCCGACCACGGTCACTTCTTCTTTCTCCTGATCCTGACCTGTGCCAGCAGAGTGGACAGTTGAAGGGGCCAGGCCACCTGGCGTGTTCCAGGCCACTCCTGGCCCCCCCCCCCCCGAGTTAATTGCAGCTCTAGTGGAGCACAAGCTGAACAAACCGGAACTCCCCTCAGCAGCCATTACATTAGGAAAGAGGGGTGCTCCCTGGTGGCCCGGTGGTTAGGACTCCCCACTCCCACTGCAGGGGGCCCGGGTTCGGTCCCTGGTTGGGGAACTCAGATCCTGCTAAGGAAGGCGAGTTAGTAACTGCTGCTTTGCAATGAACTCCGCATCTTAAACAGCACAGTATCCTCAAGTCAGGGGCCTCTCTGCTCAGCATCTCTCTCGAGTCACCGTCAAGGTGTCCGTCTGGCCGTGGTCTCTTTGGAAGGCTCCACCAGGAAGCAAAGGTCCTCCATGGACTCTGCTCCCCAGATGTAAGATGAACTTTCCAAAAATTAATTACATTTTCTATATGTTAGAATGAAACACACAGGCTTCCTCAGTGGCTCAACAGTCCAGCTGCAACACAGGAGATGCGGGTTCGATCCCTGGGTTGGGAAGATCTCCTGGAGGAGGGCATGGCTACCCACTCCAATATTTTTGCAGGGGAAATCCCATGGACCGAGGAGCCTGGTGGGCTACAGTCCATGGGGTCGCAGAAGTCGGACACGAATGCGGCAACTGAGCATGCTCCCGCAGAATGAAGCACATACCATTTGAAATTCTTCACAAAATGAGATACATGCAAATCTGACAGAACATGGACACAGAAGACTGAACAGGACTGCTGGGAGAAACAAGGGATGGGCTATCGCTAAGCACAGCCACCTGGACGAGTCAGCAGAGAAATACGTGAAAAACAGTCCCAAAAGGTCGGATGATGCAGCAGACCTCCCAGGGACTGAGGGTTTGGTTCCAGACCATGAAATAAAGAGAATGCTGCAGCAAAGCACCTCACACGGAGCTCTTGTTTCCTCAGTGCCAATAAAAGTGGCGTTTACACCAGACTGTAGTCTATTGCGTATGCAACAGCATTATGTCTTAAAAAAAATGTACAGGCCATAATTCAAGAACATTGCTGAAAACTTCTAACCATCATCTGAGCCTTCAGTGAGTCAAAGTAGCAACATCACAGATCACTGACCACAGATCACCCTGCAAATACAGTAACGACTAGAAAGTTCGAAATCTGGTGAGAATTACCAAAACATGACACGAAGACATGAAGTGAGGAAGTGCTGTTGGAAAAATGGCCCAACAGACTTAATCTACTCGGGGTTGCCACAAACCTTCAGTTTGTGAAGAAGAAAAACAAACAGAAAAAACGCCGTTTATCTGTGAAGCTAATAAATCAAGGTGCGCCTGCATACACGTCCATTTTCATTCATATAACTGTTGAAATGAAAAAAAAATGATGAGAATGGAGAGCGGATTAGTGGTTGCAGGAGGTAGGGAGGGGGTGGGGCAGGAGGGAAGTGGGCGTGGCTAAGAAGAAACAGCACGTGTCCCTTTGGGCGGCGACGTCACCGCGGTTCTGCAAAATGTAACCGCTGGAGGAGCTGAGCGAAGGCCACCAGGGCTGGCGCCAGGGGCGGCGCCGCTCGGGGGCACTCACTTT
>NW_011477993.1:27063-28815 GCF_000754665.1 Bison bison bison | reverse complement strand
CACAGCGCGGCCTCCACCCGCGAGCAGCGGGGCCCCAGGACCTGCTGGGGGTGGGACGAGGTCCCCGAATCCCCCCCACCACGCTCGCGACACGCCCTGTGCAGAGACCGCCCCCCCCCCCCGGCGCCGGCCCGTGTGCTCGGTGGACCGCGTGGGGGTCGGCGGGGGACACCTGGGCCCGGAGGAAGGCGGAGGAGCGGGGCTTCGCGGCCGCCGCACCCTCGCTCCTGCAGTTTGCGGTTCGTTTTGTGGCCGCAGCCGGCGAGTGTGGAAACCGTAGCGGGGCGGGCTCCAGTGGCGAGGCCGCGGGGTTGCTTCACATCCGTGTCCTCACTCCGCGTCTCGCCATCCTTCCGGCCCGCCCCGCTCCCCCGTCCCGCCCGATCGACCCGGCCTACAGCGCCTCCTGCCTCCGGGAATCTAGGTGCCCACTGACCGCACGTTACTCCCCCAGAACACCGGCCTGGCCACGCCTTCCCAGAACCACCCTGGTCTGTCTCAACGTCGCAGTGGAGCCCTGGACCCCTCCAGACCAGCTCCCCCGACCCCACCTGGCAGCTCTGCGCTGGGACTTGGTGCCGTTTCCAGCCGCTGCAAAGCCCTAGGCCACTAGCCCTCTAGCCTGCCCTTCTTCCGGGCTCGCGGGCCACATGCTATGTCCTGACCTTGACCCTGACTCCCACCCCTCCCTTTTTGGTGGCAGGGTTTGCAGGCCTGTCTTATCCCAGCTTCCCAGGTGACTCAGTTGGTTAAGAACCCACCTGCCAATGCAGGAGACCCTGGTTTGATCCCTGGGTCAGGAAGATCCCCTGGAGAAAGAAATGGCAACCCACTCCAGTATTCTTGCCTGGGAAATCCCATGGACTGAGGAGCCTGGTGGGCTACAGTCCATGGGGTCCCAAGAGTCAGACACGACTGAGACAACCATCAGCTTATTCCACAGAACAGAGCCTTCTGGCACCCACTCCCGCAGGGCTACTGCGCTGTGGTTCCGGATTGTTCCAGGCTCGCGATGCCTGCTGACGAGGACAACTGCCCACATGTCTTTCCACTGCTGGACGTGAGCCTCAGGGCACATTCCCAGAGGGGATCGCAGGTCCCAGGAGAAAGGGATGTCCCGTCTCTTCAGACGCCACCCGACCAGTCTGGGCTGCCCCCATGTGTGAGCGTGTGAGCCCAGCCTGTGCCCGCCTCTGGCCTTCTGTCCACCTGGCATGGCCACTTGCTTGGCCTCTCCCTGGCGTGAGTGTGTGTGAGTGTGCATGAGTGTGTGTGCATGAGTGCATGCGCACACGCGTGTGTATATGTGTTTGTGAGTGTGCATGAGTGTGCGTGTGCGTGTGTTGCGTGAGTGTGCGCGTGTGTGTGTGCGAGTGTGTATGTTCGTGAGTGTGCATGAGTGTGAGCATGCATGTGTGTGTGAGCGTGCGTGTGAGTGTGTGTGCGTGTGTGCATGAGTGTGTGTGAGTGTGCGCGAGTGTGTGTATGTTCGTGAGTGTGCATGAATGTGAGCATGCATGTGTGTGAGTGTGCGTGTGTGTGAGTGTGTGTGCATGAGTGTGCGTGAGTGTGCGTGAGTGTGTAAGTGTGTATGAGTGTGCGTGTGTGTGCGTGAGTGTGCGTGTGTGTGTGTGTGAGTGTGTGAGTAAATTCATGAGTATGCGTGTGTGAGTGTGCATGAGTGTGTGTGTGTGTGAGTGTGAGTGTGTGTGAGTGTGTGTGGCCCGTTCTCGTGCTGCGTGTTGACCATCA
>NW_011477993.1:26835-26963 GCF_000754665.1 Bison bison bison | reverse complement strand
TGGCTGGCCCTCAGTGCGAGGGGGGCTGGGAGCCCAGCAGGCGGGGCTGGGGACACCGTGAGTCAGCTATGAGTCAGCCCGCGTGGAACGGGCCCTGCAGGTTCTCACGGTGCGCGGGGCAGGGCCGC
>NW_011477993.1:25102-26735 GCF_000754665.1 Bison bison bison | reverse complement strand
TGAGTGTGCGTGTGTGTGCGTGAGTGTGCGTGTGTGCGTGAGTGTGTGAGTGTGCATGAGTATGCGTGTGTGAGTGTGCATGAGTGTGTGTGTGTGTGAGTGTGAGTGTGTGTGAGTGTGTGTGGCCCGTTCTCGTGCTGCGTGTTGACCATCATCTGCATTTTGCACAGCCTCCTGTCTCCCCACCCGGCTTGCTGGGCGTCCTTAAATGTTCCCAGTGTTGGCACATCAGCCCGTGGGTGCACCCCGCCCCGTCATTTTCACCTCTCCCGCTCCCTTTCAGGCGGGCGGGGATGCGATTTTCTGTCGCTGAATCGGTGTCTTTTATCATGTGTGGAGTTTCGCGTGCTCAGGCCCCGTCTGTGAAGGCATTGGCCTGGGTTTCAGAGTCCGGGGCTTCTGTGGTTCCGCTCGTCAGTGTTGGTGCTTGCGCCACCGTGCTTCCGTTTTGTGGCGGTGGGCGGCGTGCAGCCCGCGCTCCCTGCTTCTGCGTGACCTCCAGCTGTGTCCCTGTCATTTTATTTTCAGAAAGCCCACCGCTCCCCTGCCTTCATCATGTACTGAATCTCCAGATGAGCTTGGCTCTGCTCCTGAATTTTCTATCAATGCAAGTCACGTTCGTAATTTAAAATTTTCTAGGAACCATAGTAAAAAATAAATAAAGAGAAACAGATGAGACTAATTTTAATTTTTTTTAATATTTTTAGTCATTTGGCTGCATCAGGTCTTGGTTGCGGCCCATGGGATCTGGTTCCCCAACCAGGGATCGAACCCAGGCCCCCTGCATTGGTAGCGCAGTCTTAGGCTCTGGACCACCAGGGAAGTCCCTGACTGTAATATTTTTACCTGAATCTACCCAAACATCACTTGAGGTGCGGTTGGTATAGGCACGTGATTACTGGAGCGTCGGCCGCTTCGGGTCAGGAGACGGCATGTGCGGCTCTGTGTCGGGACATCACACCCCAGGGCCAGCGGCCGCTGGGACACATGCCAGCCTGTCCCCCCAGCCCATCCTCTCGGGGCTGCCCTCGCTGTGGCCACGGTGTGGCCCAGGGTGCGTGTGTCCGGCTGGCCTTCTCCTCGCTGAGCCAGGGCTGCCGTCTTCCTCTCCAGAGAACAGTCTCCCCTCCAGTGGGAACTGTCCCATGGGGGTAGCTGGCATTTTGGTGAGAAAGCAGGAGAAACCCGTTTGTTCGGGAGCTTGTCCTAGGAGAATTTGTCTCTCTCGTTTGGCTGATTGGAGGTCTGTTCATCTGCCAGGGATCGGGAGACGATTCTTCACTGAATATGAAATTTTCTTCTGCTTCTACCAACCAGCTTTGACATAGCTTCTTAGAAAATGACAAACTGGGGAAATAAAAATGAAACCAGTGATGAACCTTCTTGTCTCTGGCTCATCCGCTGAGTGCCAGGCTCCCCCAGCAGCGGGGATGTGGATTCCGAAGGAAAAGGGACTCTGTCTGTGCTCGCATCTCTGGCTTCACGCTCAGGAGACGTAATTGCTTTTCTGCAAACCTGGCTCTTTCTGTTTGCTCCATGTCACTCTTTCCGCCCCAGGACGATTCCCAGCCGAGTTGCAGATGGGCCTTCTGGGCGGGACTCTGTGCTCTGGGCCCGGAGTCCGCCTGGGGGG
>NW_011477993.1:21574-23103 GCF_000754665.1 Bison bison bison | reverse complement strand
AGAGATCTCTAGTCTTTCCCATTCTGTTGTTTTCCTTTATTTCTTTGCATTGATCGCTGAAGAAGGCTTACTTATCTCTTCTTGCTATTCTTTGGAACTGTGCATTCAGATGTTTATATCTTTCCTTTTCTCCTTTGCTTTTCGCTTCTCTTCTTTTCACAGCTATTTGTAAGGCCTAACCCTAACTCCTAGCCTGACCCTAAACTCTAACACTAACCCCTAGCCTGACCCTGACCCTGAAACTAAATACTAACCCCTGCCAGAGCCTGACTCTAAACCCTAACCCTACCTCCTAGCCTGACGCTGAGTCCCAGGATGCTCCCAGAAATTTCTCGTGTGGAGAGCCCCTCCCGTCGCGCACTGAGCGGCAGCTCCTGGGTGTCCCACCGGGCGCCTTATGCATGTGCCAGCCTGTATGTATCCTCTCAGGAGCTTCATGCGTGTGCAAGCACACACGTGTGCAGAAGTGCGTCTTCCCCGGGGCTGCCTTCCACACACAGGCAGTGTCTGTGCCCACAGGCCAGCGACTTTTTTCTCATTGTTATTATTATGATAAACCACATCGTGGGCTCTGCTCTCATGAGTGTCCCACAGTTATGTTAACTCCGGGGGCTTCATACAGCAGATCCTAGAGCAAAACTGAGACTTTATACTGGACTATTTTTATTACTTATATTCAAAAGGAGTTACAGTAAAATGTTCATAACGTGGGCTTCCCAGGTGGCTAGTCAGTAATGAATTCGCCTGCAATTCAAGAGACTCGGGTTCAATCTTTGGGTTGGGAAGAGATCCCCTTGGAGTAGGGACTGGCAACCCACTCTAGTATTCCTGCCCGGAGAATCCCATGGACAAAGGAGCCTGGGGGCTGCAGTCCATGGGGTCGCCAAGAGGCAGCCACGACTGGGCGTGCACGCACACACCATAACACGAAGGCCACCATTGTAGCCACTTCTAAATGCACAGTTCGGTGGCGTTGAGTCCATGCACGTTGTTGGGCAACCCTTCCCACCATTATCTCCAGAACTCGCCGTCTTCCCAAACTGATGCTCTGCTCTCTCCCCGCCCCCCACCCCGGCCCCCACCGTCCACTTCCCGTCTCTGTGAAGCTGACGACCCCGGGACCTCGTGCAGGGTTTGTCCGGGGTCTGCCCTTTCCACGGGCATCAGGTCCTCAGGGCTCATCCTTGTCGCAGCCTGAGTCACGTGTCCTTCCTGCGGAGGCGCACGTGTCCCACCGCAAGCCCTGACCACGAGCTCACGGTGCTCCCTACAGCACCCGGAGGGCAAGAGGAGGGGCCACTGAAGCTGTCGGAAGAGCTGTCGGAAGCCGACTCCGTGGCACTAAGGGGTGTGCCTAGGCACGCCCGTCCTCATTCCACACACGTTGGCCACAGCCCTGCCCTGGTGCCTCCTCCCTCCCGGACGGAGGAGCCCGACGATGAGCCCAGGTGATCAGGGACGCAGAGCGGCCTCAGGGTCCAGCGGCTCCACTCCCTGGACACCTAACTCCACAGGGGCGGAAACGTGTC
>NW_011477993.1:17413-21474 GCF_000754665.1 Bison bison bison | reverse complement strand
CTTGTCCACTCAGGGCTTCATCCCGACCGCTCATTCCAGCCTGTGCACACAGACCAAAAGGGGAAGCACCCACGTGGCATCAACACTCGGGCGGACAACACGTGGCCCGTTCAGTCAATGCAACGAGGTTCCGACACAGGCTGCCGCGTGGCGGGCCTCGAGAGCTGCTTCTCAGAGAGGGCTGTGTATTGTGTGATTCCGCCTGTAGGCACCACCCAGAGCGGGCAGATGTGCAGACCCGGGATGACCAGGGCCCAGGGCGGGGGGTGGGTGGTGGTGGTGCCCGCGAACAGGTTTCCTTTGGACACAGCTTTGGAAGGTCCTGAAGCCCTCGGAATGACACCCTGTGTAAGGGAGGGTCTCCTGGCCTGTGAACTATGCCTCTACAGGACGCGTCCTCGTCGTGGCCTGTGGCAATGGCTCCCCAGCCCTGTGTGCACGCCCTGGAAACCTCTGAACGCACAGGCTAGGTGGTGAGTTGTGTGGTGATGAGTTGTCTCAATAAAGCGCGTGGCCAGGGGCCCGGGCCGAGCTTGGTGTTTCCGAGGGAGGCGAGGCAGCCTGTTGGCTGGGGTTGCCTTGGGAGGCAGGGCTCAACTCCCGGGTGGGGCTGTGTGTACGGCAAGGGTGCAGCCTGAGGCCTGAACCACACGGGGTCTCAGGGGTCCCCGCTGTGGAGGTGAGGTCAGTGTGGCCAGACCCAGGTCCGAGCCCGAGGGGCGCAGAGCAGGTGGCCGTGGGTGGTGTCACGGGCCGAGCCGTGTCCCCGGGTCCATGTGTTGAAGCCCCGACCCCAGTGCTCAGAACGTGACCGTGTTTGCAGACAGGCCTTGAAAGGGGTGGTTGAGTGAAAAGAGGTCATTAGGGTGACCCCACTAGGGTGGGGCCCCAGCCCAACAGAACCCAGGACCTTTTGAGACAGGAGGTCAGGATGCAGACACACAGAGGTGAGGGTGCGGGGAGATCATGGTGGACACTCGCCAAGGAGACGGAACTGCCCCAGCCTCAGGCTTGCAGCTCCCAGACCATGGGGAAGGGACTCCCGCCGCTGAAGCCCGGGGCGGGGGTGCTAGGTGCTGGGGGAGCCCTGTGAGGAACTGCGGGCGCATTGCTGAAGCAGAATCCACACTGGATGTGGAGCGAGAGGGGAGGGGACGACCAGAGTGGTTTTGGATTCAGATCCGAGCTGCTGGTGGGTGGGGACCCCGCACGTTAGAAGGTAAACCGGGCCGGAGCGGAGTGGTCCGCTGGGGGCTGTCCAGGGACCCCCAAGACCGTCCCCAGCCTCTGCCAGGGGGGTTGAGGACCCAGCAGCCCTGGGCGGCCCCCAGCTCCTTCCGCGCCCCCTTCACGGGCTCCAGCACCAGGCACTGTCTGCACGGGCAAGTGAAAACGAAAGCCAGAGGCGCCCGGGCTCAGCGAGGACCCCGAGGTGGGAGGGGGAGAAGGCGGAAGCCCAAGGTCCCCAGAGCACCTCCGCCATCGTGGGGAGGACCCAAGGGGCCAGCAGTTTGCTGCAGGCGGCGCGGCCCCTCTGAGGAGGATCCTGCCCCTTGCTGCCCGCCAGCAGGGGCTTGGAAGGGTCTCCTTGGATCCATGAGTGGGGAAGCGGAGGGGGTCATGAACGCAGGGAGCATGGAGATGGTGCCAGATTCTCTGAGCCCTGGAGAGGGGGCGGGGTGTCAACGCCCCAGATAAAACCCCCAAAACACGGCCGGGTGCCCCACCCCAGCTGCTCTGACAGCGTGCGCTGGGCTGGTCCTCAGCGGCCAGGCTCTTGGGTGGCCCTGCCCGGGAGCGTACCCCCTCACTCAGCGCCCGCCCCGGAGCCTGAGACGTCGCCCTCGGCTCTGACGTCCTCCCTGGAAACCCCTGCCAAGCCAAACACGCCCGTGTGGGACTCTGTCCTGAGTCAGAGCCGTGTGGCCACGGGCTGGGCTGGGCTCTCCTGTCCCTGAGCCCGGCCACCCACCCCCGATGCATCCCCGTGGGTCCCAGGCCGCACCCAGCGCGAGGTCTCAGAGGCTCGTGGGGGTCTACAGGTCCCACGCCCACCCCCACGCCCGACCATGTGCCTCGGACAGCCACCCCTCCCTGCTGTCCCGCAGGCCTCAGGGTAACTCACCTCGATGGGGCCGTCCCCCACCTCCTGCCCTAGTCCACCCCCAGCTGCTGGCCAGAGACAGGTCAGTGTCCATCATCCAGGCTGTGAACAGAGAGAGAACTGGCCAGGAAAGAGGAGCGTTGGCAGATTTTATTTTTCAAAGACGGGCCTGAGAAGTCTTCCAGGCCACACCTTCTCCTGGAGCTGTGACGCCCCGTGAATGTGAGGGGTTACAGGACAGGGACGCTGCACAACCTCCCCGGGGGCTCGAGGCCCCCGTGTGGTCAGGATGTGGGCCAGCCCCCCCAGATATGGTGGGGAGAAGCCCCAGGGCTTAAGGGAGGTGTCCAGCTGGCGGCCACAGTGGCAGACGCTGAAATCACATGGCCGACCCAGCTGAGCCTTCCTGAGGTTCTGACCCACAGGAACCACAAGAGATTAAAAAATGACTACATTGATGTTGGACTATAAAGCAAGCTGAGCACCAAAGAATTGACGCTTTTGAACTGTGGTGTTGGAGAAGACTCTTGAGAGTCCCTTGGACTGCAAGGAGATCCAACCAGTCCATCCTAAAGGAAATCAGTCCTGAATATTCATTGGAAGGACTGATGCTGAAGCTGAAACTCCAATACTTTGGCCACTGGATGCAAAGAACTGACTCACTGGAAAAGACCCTGACGCTGAGAAAGATTAAAGGCAGGAGGAGAAGGGAACGACAGAAGATAAGGTAGTTGGATGGCATCACCGACTCAATGGACACGAGTTTGAGTAAACTCTGGGAGTTGGTAATGGACAGGGAGGCCTGGCGTGCTGCGGTTCATGGGGTCTCAAAGAGTTGGACACGACTGCGCGCCTGAACTGAACTGAAATTGATATGTTAAGTCACTAAGTTTCAAACTGTTGCGCAGCAACAGATAGTCATTTCAAAACAGACTAGAATTCAGAACGAGATCTGCGAGAAAGCTAAAATCTTGAGTTTCATCAGCGGTGTCTCGGCAGCTGGGTGGGGAAGGTTAAATTGTTTCAACAAACGCTGCTAGAACAATTGGATAAACTTTGATCTCTACCAACGCCATACACGCAGATGAGTTCACGAGGGGTCACAGACCTAAAGACAGTGCTATAAATACAAAGCTTAGGGAAGAAACAGAGAGAATATGGGTCATGACCTTGGAGTAAGTAGGCAAAGATTTCTTGGAAAGAACAAAAGAAGCTTGAGGTAGAGAATGAAAAATCAATAAATTGGAACTTACCCAAATCACAAACATCTGTTTCTTTTCTTCTTAATTTTTTTTTTTGCCGCATGGGATCTGTTTCTGAACCTGGGATTGAACCCAGGTCTCCTGCGCTGCAAGGCAGAATGTGAGCCACCGGGGAGTCCCCCAACCAAGTTCAAAAGCAATTCAACAAGGAAGGAGCCAGCAAATGCTTTGGGAGCGAGTGGACGCTCACAAGCCATCAAAAACGGCAGCCGACCTCTTGTACCTCATCAAGAACAAGCTCAAAGTAAAATCACGGACTTAGACTTAAAACATAAAATTGAAAATTTGGGGGGAAAAGAGAAACGCTTTAGTGCCCAGAGCTCAGCAGCAAATTCTTAGACTTGGCATTCCTCTCCCTGCGCTGCTGCGTGACGCCCCCGCAGGGTGCCCACTGGGAGGACCGGGTTAGCTATCAGCTGCACACTCTGCCCAGGAGGCCGGGCCCAGCTGTCCACAGGGTGAGCACTCTGGGGTGAGATGCTCCAGGACCCCTCAGGGTGTGCTGGCACCCGAGGGTGCTCGTGCAGAGTTGTGGCTGCAAAAACCAGCCTTTGGCAAGAGCTCGCGGGAGGGGAGGGAGTCCTGGCAACACCTGACCCCTGGTGGTCCCGCTCAGGGGCCTCAGGCCTGGCTCCCAGCGCACCCCAGGTCCGGCTCGCTCAGCCCAGTGGGTCAGTGGCCAGAAGCGCTCAGAC
>NW_011477993.1:17024-17313 GCF_000754665.1 Bison bison bison | reverse complement strand
CTCAGACTGGGCTCTCCCCGACTCCGAGCCACTGGTGACGGAGGCGCGGGGACTCCTGCTTCCTCCACTAGAGGAGCTCAGCGTGGCTCCCCTCATTCGGCTGCCAGGGGCAGGCAGAGCTCTGCAGAGGAGCTCCCCGCGGTCTGTGGCCAGAACGAGGGGCATGAGGGACTGAGCCGAGACCCCAGGGCCTTCCTGCCCTTCCTTGGATGCCCAGGGCCGGCCACCCACGGCCATGTCCATGCTGTTCACTCCCGGGGGGTTTTCTCACCTGTCCCTGGCCTGATGA
>NW_011477993.1:12648-16784 GCF_000754665.1 Bison bison bison | reverse complement strand
CTGCACTCCGTCGTCTTCCAGACCCCGTCTCATCATGAAGGCGTGGAGGCCCCGCGCCACCGGCCCTCGCCAGGGAGGGGCACTGCTGCTGCTCCAGGTCCCCAGGCTGGGCTCCTGGGGCTGAGCACAGGCGTCCTCTGTCCCTCGGTCCAGCTGTCCAGGGAACGGGGCCGCGGCGTGGACCAAGGCTCTGTCTCTGGCGGCATGCGGTGGTGCTGGCGGTGCCCTCCTGGTCGGGCAGCTGCCGTGGGCGGTGTGTCCCTTGGACGGGGCTGCTGCCCACTGGACGTGAGACCCGCTCGCCCTGACTGTCACAGCGATCTAAGGGGAGGTGAGGGCAGGGCTCTCCACGGGCCCTGGCTGCACATACGAGCCCCTCGCCCTCCTTATTGGGGGCAGCTGTCCCCACGGGCCCCTTGCCGGCCTGTCTGGGCAGAGGGCACCCCAGGGTCTGGGGCAGGTGGGCGGGGCTGCGGCCCACAGCGCAGGACGGCCACACCCCCACCCGGGCCGAGGCCTGCCTGCTGCCCCAGGGCCCTCGCTCAGGCCTTTGTCCTCCTTGCTTTGAACCCCACTTCCCGGTCTGTGCCCAGGCACGGTGCGCGCCCCCCAGGAGGGCTGAGCAGGCGGAGGCCCGCAAAGCACGCTGTCCCCCTCACCCTCAGGGTTTGGGGTTGGGGGAGGATGACTCACCTTCCTGCACACCAGGAAGCCCCTGGGAGAAGAGGACCCCTGGACCCCAGTCTGGGAACCCCCCACAATGGCCCCAGCATCACACTGAGAAGCGGGGACCTCAGAGGGGGACAGTCCTGAGCCAGAAGCCGGCAGGCACAGCACAGCCCACTGGGCGGGATGCGGGAGGTGGCCGGACAGTGGCGGAGGGGCGGGGCGAGGGGGTGCCCACCGTTGGGGCCTGAGCAGCGTGCCCCCATCTGTCAGCGAGGCGGGTCCTTCTCTTGCGCCAGCACTGAGCCTGACCGGGGCCTGCTCCTCAGGGCGGCCCCACACCCGGGCACAGACTGCATGAGTGAGTGACCCAGGGCACCACCTTGGGCCAGTGGGGATGGGCTGCGGGAATCACAGCCCCTGTGTGCCGAGCTGGGGGGGGTGGGGTCTGTCTTCAGCCCCATGCTCTCACCAAGGACGGGGACCCCAGCCTCAAAGGGTCTGAGGCTCTGAGCGGGCTGGGATGCAGGGAAGGGGGCGTCCTGCGCGCCACGAAGGTGCTCTCGGTGGGTTAGCTCCACTTTGAGCTGACTACGGTCCTTCTGTGTCCCCTGTGAAGGGCAGTGTGGTTCTCCTCCTCTCCTCTGAAGCGGGGTTCAGAGCAGGTAGCCCTTTCTTCAAAGAGGCGGTCTGACCCCCGCAGCCCAGAGACGGCGTGTGGATGGCCACGCTGTGTCCAGCTCGGCTTCTGCCCTCGAACCTGGCCTCAGATGGACCGAACGCTCTGGAGTGTGTTGCCAGCGGCCCCCAGTCCCTTGGACAGGCTGCCCTGTCTCGAACCCGACACCTCCGGGCTTAGGGCTTACACAGAGGCACCAACGCCCACGTGACCACAGATGCCCACGCGTCTATGTTGACAGGAAGGACGATTCGGCACCAGCTAAATGCGGCCTCTGGAGAACTTCCGAAATAAAAAGAGGTTTTTTTGTTTTGTTTTTCTGAAAAGCGTCAAGCTATTTGTAGCCCAAGCTGGTTGAGCAGATTTTTCTGGGTGTAGCTTATTTTTTCACTCATTACCTTCTTTTTCTTGTGAATTAGAAAGTAGCGTTCTTCCCACCCGGGAGCATCGCTCTGACTTCTCCCTGTACCACTGCCAGCTTTCCTGCTCCGGCGGTGGGGGCGGGCTCAGACCTGCTCCCCCCAGCCCAGGAGGCTGGGTTTTCCTTTAACCACAGCCCCGCAGTGGGAGGCAGGCTGGCCAGGCCCGGGCTCTCCTACCCAAGGTCACCCGCCCCCAGGGTCGTGACCTGCGGTGGGCAGGGGCCGTGGAAGGGTTGCACCAGGTGGTCAGTTGGCAGCATCCAGGCTGGAGAAACTGGAAGAGGCCCCCTGCCATCCCACCTGGCAGAGCAGAAGACGGGCCTGTGAATCACTGGCCGGAGCCTACACGCTTGCTCAGGCAGCGGAGCTGTGATCTGTCGCTCAGAGTCTCTCAGCTGGAGCGGCAGCCCCTGCATCTGTGGCAGGATTCGGGGTGTCCCCTGGACTCACGGCCGGGTTAGAGGGGAGCAGACCCTACCCGCTTCCCACCCCGCAGCCCGGGGTGTTTCGCTCACCCCTGGGCGTTTCACCAGAGGCCTGACCCAGGCCTGCCCTCGGGAGTCCTCTGCCATCAGCTCCAGGCCCAAGACTGGGCTGCAGCCCACCTTTGCTGACCCCACCCTCCCCTGGAGCACACATAGATGAGAAAAGAGCTGCCTCTGTGGTGTCCCACCCCTTCCTGCCTCTTGTCTACAAGATTGTTTTAAAACCTGTAATCTGCCAAGCTAGGCCCTTCCAGCAGTCTAGTCCCCTCAGGGCTGAGTTCAAACTCCCTGACCTGGGGCTGCCTGGAGCCCCTCCCAGACCCCCAGGACAGGGCAGCTTAGCCCGTTCTCCACGTCTCAGGCTTGCCTGGGCCAGTTGGTGCTGACTTTTGAAGTGTCCTTTCTCACTGCCATGGAGGCCATGTCCTTTCTCTCTACCCCATGGACAGAGGAGCTTGGTGGGCTACAGTCCACGGGTCGCAAAGAGTCGGACACGACTGAGCAACTTCACTTTCACCTTCTCACTGGCGGACGGGACCGCTTTGCTAAGCTCCAGGTGCCCTGAGATGGGGTTTCCACAGAGGCCCCCAGGGCTGGTGAAGGCTCAGAAGTCCTGCCTCGCACTCCAAGTGTCCCCTCTGGCCCCACGCCTTTATCCACAATCCCGAACTCCCTAAAACTCTGAAAGAAAGGTTTTCAAACTCTGGTGACAAAGCCAGTCCTAAACCAACATACACGTTTACCGTGGTCTTTATTTATTCCAGTTCATGGGAACAGTTGCGTTTCACTACCAAAATCTTAAAAACATTTTTTTCGTATGTCTTTTGGCGGCGTGGCATGGGGGGACCTTAGCTTCAAACCAGGGATGGAACCCGAGCCCCCTGCAGTGAAAGCACGGTGTCTCGACCTCGGGCCACTGGGAAGTCCCTCAGCACGAGAATCTCAAGGCACAGCCCCGGGGCCCAGGGAGGCGTCAGGTCATCTGTGAGCGGGTGAAAGTCCTGAATTCCAAACCCGCTGGCCCCACACCTCGTGCTGGACTGGGCGGGGGCCCGGGGAGGGGACCCCGACCAGCAGGCAGCAGTGAAGGTACTGCCCCCCTGACTTTCACACTGAGAGGGGACACAGTCTGCCCAGCGCCGGCGCTCAGAGATGGCAGAGCCCACAGGCCAGCAGAGGGCCCAAGGGCCCAGGAGGGTGGGACAGGATGGGGCTTCCTGCCTGTGGAGGGGCCCTCACCTGGGGGGCTGCTGACCACAGGCCTGACGTCCCTCCCTGAGGGACTGAGAGCCCCAGACGTGCCTCCTGGGGGGGCGCGCTCCCGGGGGGGTCCAGGCTGAGGGCACCTGGGAGTGTCGCTAGGAGTGTGGCAGTGACCGAAAGAGACAGGAGGCACCCCGCCTGGGGAGACCTCAGCCTACGTGGGGTGCAGACCCTGGCCCGCCTTCACAGCGCCCGGGGGCCCCTTCTCAGGGTGGTCTCAGCGGGTCCACCTGCGGATGTGCAGAGCACAGGGCACTGGGGTGGCAGCTCACCCTCACCCCTTACCAAGGATCCCAGAACTGGGGCGGACCGGCTGCCCAGGTGTGTGCACTCGCAGAGCCAGGTACAGCCACCAGCAGCTTCCGGAGAGGAGCCGGGCTGGCCTCGCGCCAGGCATCAGGCTTTCTGCCCGGACAGGGCCAGGAGTGGGGCTCTGCAGGCCAAAGCCCCTGGCATCCATCCTGATGAGTTGGGGGGGGGGCATGCCCTGACCTCAGCTGGGCAGAGCCTGCCAGGCCAGCGCGGTGGTGGAGCATGTATGAGGCCCGAGCCTCTGGGGCGGGCTTTACGGGGGGCACACCAAGGATGATCAGAGGTCAGGTGTGGACGGGGGTCCCATGA
>NW_011477993.1:9919-11856 GCF_000754665.1 Bison bison bison | reverse complement strand
GTCGCGATAGCCGATCGTCAGCCCGGGTGCTGCCGGGCGGAGGCGGCGCCGTGCCGGGGTCCTGGATCCTGACCCTGGCTTGCGCGGCGTGGGCCCCTCCCCGATGGGGGATGGGCCGGGTGCCCCCTCCCACTGGTCCAGCGCCGGCCTCTCCTTGTTGAACTGGCCCGAGACCGCGTGCTGGGGGTCCTGAGGGAGCCCCTGGTCATGGAAGGCCAGGGGCGGGGGGAGGGGTCTGTGTCCAGCAGCCAGGGCCGTCCCAGAGCAGCCCCACACAGAGAGGGTGGGCAGCTGCTCGGGCCACCCCACCCAGCTTCTCTGCATCCTCTTCCCACTGAGCGATGTGAGTGGGCTGACCTGGTGCCTCTTCCCCAGACTGGGAGCCTCCAGGGCCTGGTCTGAGTCATCCCCCTGCCCAGCACGGATCTTCAGACCTAGGGGGTACAAAGTGGTTCACCCAAGGGCCGGCCTGGACCCCCACCCTCCAAGTGCACAGGGCTGGACAGGAGGCCACCTGGACACCCACTGCTAACCTGGCTGAGGTCAGGTTTAAATATCGAGGTGACCCAATGGAGAGGGGCGCATCTGGGGAGCTTGGGGCCCTGGGGCAGCCCCACTGGCCGAGGTCTCTCTGCTCAAGCGCAGCCGTGTTTTGGGCAGAACCTGAAGGCCGACTCAGGCACCAGGGTGGCCTTGGCAACCCTCGTCAGGGATGGGGGTTCACACCCTGGGTGGAACCCCGCAGTATTGGCCCAGGTGCAGCAGGCGGGCGGAGCAGCCTGGCAGGTGGGGCTGGGGCTGGAAGTCGAGGGCTGTGCCCTGGGCTGGGCGAGGCTTGTGGGGAGGGGCCTCTCATCCTCACCCTGCCAGCGAGGGGCTCCCCGGGGAGCCGGGGCCGGGAGCTGCCTGCCCGTGCTGCGGATCGAACAATGCAGGAGATGCAGGGCCAGCCCGCCAGCCTGCCATTGTTCAGGGAGAGACAGGGGAAGCCCCGGGAGACCAGCCCCCCCTGCTCCAGGGCCTGCAGACGCTTGGGGTCCTCTGCTGGGGCTCCAGCCCCGCTAGGCCGGTGTCTGCCCCACCTGGAGCTCAGCTAGGACCGGCCTCACCCATGCCTGCCCCTGGGGCACGAGTCAGAGGCCGTGATGTGGGTGGGGTGTAGCTTCCCCCGGGATCGGGGCCAGGAGCCAGGCGTTTGGGGCAGGCTCCCCGTGGGTCTTCACTGTTCCATTGTTGGTGTTCTGAGCCTCAGCCTGTTGCCCCTCCAGGAAAGAGGGGGACTCTATGGACCCCTCCGTGCCCACCACCTTAGGCACTGGGTGGGGGGCTCTGGTGGTCCCCTGTGCCCTCCCCCACTGCACCCCCTCTCAGCGAAAGTGGTGGCTCCACTGGCTCTGGCTCCTGTTCCCAGAGCTGACGGGGAGATTCTAAGAATGAAAACGCCTCGAGAGCGTCAGGCACCAGGCGGTGGGGAGGAGGTGGGCGCGGCACGTCTGCGGCTCCAGGAGTCCTCAGCAGTGTCTGAGGACCAGACAAAGCGGGCGGCAGGGCCCTCTGCTTGGGGACCCCCAGGGAATCCCCAGCCCTGTGCAGGTGAGGTGGGACGCGGGCTGGGCTGGCAGGGGCTGGGCTTGTCCCTGGTCCCGGGCCTCCCGAGGCTGTGCCTTACCAGCGGGCAAACCGAGGCCGTCTGGGCAGTGCACCCTTCAGGCCCCAGGGTGTGGGGAGATGAGGCCAGGCCCGCTCTGTCCTCGGAGGTGCCCCAGGCCCGAGACGTCAGCTTACCCACCCGGCAGGAGCTGGTCCTAGTAGCCATGTCTAAGGTGGCGCCTGGGGTTGGAGGCTGGGGGATACTCAGCCCTGAGGCCCCCCACAGGTCCACGTGGCGGGTGCTTTCTTGGAGCCAGGGCAGGGGGCCGGGCTGTGGCCTGTGCACC
>NW_011477993.1:8829-9766 GCF_000754665.1 Bison bison bison | reverse complement strand
GGGCCTGTGGGGTTGGGGAGAGGCTGGGTTTGGGGGTTCAGGAGACCCCCGTGGTCCCTGGCATCAGGGCACAGGCGAGAGGGCGGAACTAGCCAGAGCCCCCCAGGCCCCCTATTGCCCAATCCTGGGGGGTGAGGGCAGGGTGGAAGCTAAGACAGAGTGCCCCCCGGGAAGGGGTCCGCTCCATCAGCCCCCCTCGGCTGGCAGTAGCTGTCTGGCCAGCAGGGCTGGCCGGCGGGTTTGGGGAGCTACGCACGGGCCACAGCTTCCGCGTTTGCAGAGGGGATGGGGGGCGGCATCTAGGGCTCTGACCGCCCCCCCCCCCCCGACGCGGGCCTGGGTGGGGAGCGGGTCTCTGCCCTCGCAGGTTCCCCGCTGGTCTCGGCGGCCGCGGCGGTAAACATTCTCCGGACACATGCGGGGGGCGGGGCGCGCAGGGAGGGGTGCGTCTGTGGGGAGTTTCGGGGGGCCGGGCTGGAGCGCGTGGATGGGGCTCCCTCTGGCGGCGGGCGCGGCGGCGCGGACCCGCCGTGGACCAGCCCCCGCCGTGCAGTCGCGGGGCTGACGGCCCGAGCCGCGCCGCTCCGCGCGCAGCCGCCTGCCTGCCGAGCTGGGCCCTGCCCTCCTCCGCTCCGATGGCTCCGCCCGCGCGGCCTCATTTCCAGGCGACTGTCTCCCGGAGACCGCGCGCTCCCGTCCGGCGCAGGGACCCACTTGTGCCCGGGGCTGGCCGCCTGGGGCCGGACCCGCGGCTCGAGGGGGACCTCGGGGTCGCGCATCGCGTGAGCACTGCCCCGCCCTGGGCCCCGGTGCCCGCGTCCGTGCGCCCCGGGGGCGAGAACACGCCTGGTGGCGGGCGGGCCTGACCCTCTGGGCCCCAGCGTGGCCCGCACGGTCCCAGGCTGGCGGGGATGGACTCGCTGGCAGGACCCCCGGA
>NW_011477993.1:7359-7591 GCF_000754665.1 Bison bison bison | reverse complement strand
GGCCCCTCCCCTGACAGTCCTCGCTGGCTGCAGATCCGGGAAGAGATCGACAAGTTTGGGATCCACGTGTACCAGTTTCCTGAGTGCGACTCGGACGAGGATGAGGACTTCAAGCAGCAGGACCGGGAACTGAAGGTGAGCCTGCAGCGCTTGGGGGACCCCAGAGGCCACGCTACAGCGGGTCTAGAGGAGCGCTAGGGCCCTGGTCTGACCTGGGGCGGGGGGCGGGGCT
>NW_011477993.1:6494-7259 GCF_000754665.1 Bison bison bison | reverse complement strand
GGCCCAGGCCCCGGGGCGGGCGGGGGCACGGGCAGCCATGCTCTGTCTGGGGCCTGGGACCTGACCTCCCCACTGCATCTGTGGGCAGGGGAGTCAGGCCTGGGGAAGTCCACACTGGTCCACAGCCTCTTCCTGACCGACCTCTACAAGGAGCGGAAACTGCTGAGTGCCGAGGGTGAGTGGGCCCCACACCCCCTGCTGGGTGAGCCTTTCAAGGGCTCCTTCCAGGTCCAGCCCCGATCCTCTGTCCTTGAAGCGTGGGTCCAGACCACCACCAGGCCACATAACCTGGGAGTGTCTGGGGTGCCCGGGCGTAGGAGTCAGGGCTGCAGAGGCCACTCTAAACCATCCCTGCCCCAGAACGCATCAGCCAGACGGTTGAGATCCTAAAGCATACGGTGGACATTGAAGAGAAGGGGGTGAAGCTGAAGCTCACCATCGTGGACACACCGGGCTTCGGGGACGCCGTCAACAACTCTGAGTGGTGAGGAAGGCTTGCCTGGGCTGGCCTAGCCTCCGGCTCCCAGCCCGGCTGGCCTCACGTGCCCCCTGCCCCCAGCTGGAAGCCCATCACCGACTATGTGGACCAGCAGTTCGAGCAGTACTTCCGGGACGAGAGCGGCCTCAACCGCAAGAACATCCAGGACAACCGGGTGCACTGCTGCTTGTACTTCATCTCCCCTTTCGGGCACGGGTAGGTGGCTGCCCGGGCCAAGGGGCCTGGCCCGCCCGTTCCTCAGGCACCCCCTCCCGCCACCCCACCCC
>NW_011477993.1:5409-6394 GCF_000754665.1 Bison bison bison | reverse complement strand
GGGGTGGCGTGAGACTTTCATCCAGGCTGTAGAGTCTTAGCTGGGGGTGGCTCAGGTCCCAGCTGGCCAGTGTGGTTTGGGTCCCGTGTGGTTCATGGGTCATGGAGTGCTTGCCAGAATATGAGGGCACAGTCATTGGCCAGGCCCCACCCTGGCCCTGCGCTCAGCCCTCTTCTCGTACCCCAGGCCTGTGCATGCCCCGACTCACAGAGTCCTGAGCTCTGGGGGAGGGAGGTGGCTTTGAGTGGTGATGGAGAAGCCAAGCTGGGGACAAGTGGCCACTAGGCCAGGACCAGGGTGGGCCCTTCACCCCAAAGTCAGCAGGGGTATCACTGACAGCCGGCACAGGCTCCGCTCTGGGGAAGGAGGGGGAGGGTGCCAGGCGGGGAGGGTACATCTGATTGGGCACAGCCTGGCAAAAGCTCTCCATGTAAGCGGCACCAGCTCTGGCTTCAGCTGGCAACAGAGAGGCCCAAGGTGGGGATAACAAGATCTCTTTGGGGAGAGGTTATTGTTGGGGACACTGGAGGCGTGCCCACGCCCCTCTTGTACGTGGACCTCACACCTATGCTAACTGGGCATGAGCCCTTGCACCTGCCCCCCACCCCCCAGGAGAGCGCACCCTTCGCTGTTATCGGCAGCAACACGGTGGTGGAGGCCAAGGGGCAGCGGGTCCGGGGGCGTCTGTACCCCTGGGGGATCGTGGAGGGTGAGTCCAGGCCTGGGGCACAGCCTTTGGGTGGGAAGGCTCCCGTGGGCCGGTGGCCCACTCACCGGCCACCCCTGCCCGCAGTGGAGAACCAGGCGCACTGCGACTTCGTGAAGCTTCGCAACATGCTAATCCGCACGCACATGCATGACCTCAAGGACGTGACCTGCGACGTGCACTACGAGAACTACCGCGCGCACTGCATCCAGCAGATGACCAGGTGCGCGCTCCCGCCCCGCCGCCCCCAGTCCCCGCCTGGAGGTGCGGGAGTCGCAG
>NW_011477993.1:4623-5309 GCF_000754665.1 Bison bison bison | reverse complement strand
AGCTAAGGCGGATGCAAGAGATGCTGCAGAAAATGAAGCAGCAGATGCAGGACCAGTGACCCCGCCGCAGCCCCACGTGCCATAACTATACTGCCGGCTTCCGGGCTGGCCCTTCCCACCCCCGGACCCCGACGGGCCTGGACTCGACGCCGGATTCATCTGGATCGCCCATAGGCCCGGGCGCGACCCCCAACCCCAGAGTGGCCCAGACCTGGTTTTTTTTCCCTCCTGTTCTCAGAGACGCTGGGTCACAGCCCCCAGCCAACCCTAATTTATTCTCAGCATCGACCCCTCCCCTCGTTTGTATCTGCTTCCCAGGGGCGTGGACGTTGGCCCCCCCACATCCAGACCTCTCTGGCTTTGGGGCGCTGGATCTAGGTTGGGTGGTCACTTGTGAGGTCTGCCCCCAACCGGAAGGTCACTGAATTGACTCCAGGCCCCATTTACATGGGCGGGAGAGCCGAGGCAGAGTGGGGGTGGGGGCCGATCCCCGGGACCCTGGCCTGTTTCCCGACTCCGGAGCCTCCCTTTGGGCCCCCGTGGGTCCTTCTTACCCCTTACCCCACTCACCAGGCACCTCTGTGCACAGGTTGGGAGCGGAAGTGATTAGGCTCCCTCCCGACCTAAGGAGGTCAGCTGGCTGCAGGCGACCGTAATGCGGCTGGGCTTCGCAGTGAATGCCCTCG
>NW_011477993.1:3828-4523 GCF_000754665.1 Bison bison bison | reverse complement strand
GGGGGGGGGGGGGGGGCTCCAGTAGCAGCGGGTGGTCGGCAAACTGGCTTCCCCCGCCCCTGGCCCACCCTTTGCCCATCAGGGGCGGGAGGCCCGCTCTGCCCAGCAGCACTGTCGCTCTGGGTTCCTCGAGTCCCTGGTCCCCGTCCCTCCACCCGCATGATCCCTGGCCCCGAGCCCCATTCTCCAGTGTGTTCTGTTGTGAATGCTGCACCCTGTCCTGGTGACAGGAGAACAATGTTGGTGAACGTCGAAGAGGGTGTCCGCATGGTCTGTGCGCCCCGGGAGCGAGGGGCCGGAAGCTCGGTCGGCCGGCAACCTGGCGATAGCGCTCTATCTGTGCTGGCGGCTCGACCTCTGGGTTATTTCTGGCGGGGTGGCCGCGTTGTGGTCGGTTCGGCAGGCGCACCAGGGCCGGGGAGGGGAGGGGCGGGGAGGCCTTATCGCCCGGTCCTGCGACCACCGCCCGGAGCTCCAGAGCTCGCCCGGTCGCCGACCTCTCGCCATGGGCTTCGGTGAGTCTAGGGTCTGCCCAGGCCGCGCGCTCCCCGAGGACATCTGGCAGGGAGGCTCTCAATCCTCTGGGCTGCAGTCAGAGCAGTTCGGGCCAGACCCGGAGGACCCTTCCAGCCGGCAGGCGGGTGGAAAGGCTCGCGGGCGGTGGCGATGCCGCCCGGGACCCCGCGGGCCGGGCT
>NW_011477993.1:0-2853 GCF_000754665.1 Bison bison bison | reverse complement strand
TACCCTACCTGGCGGAGGACGAGCTGCGCGCCACCTGCGCGCCCGGTGCGCTCTGCCGCGGGGCGCTGGCGGCGCAGCTCCTGCTGCTGGTCCTCGGGCTGTTGCACGCGCTGCTGCTGGCGCTGCTGCTGTGCCGCCTGCGGAGCCTGCGCGCCCGCGCCACGCGCCGGAGGCCGCTGAGCGAGCCGCTGGCCACCGAGCGCGCGACCCCCGAGCCGAGCGACTGGCGCTGAACCGTGCGGCCGGGCCCCCTCCCCCGTCCTCAAGATCTCCCAGACCTGCCTCCCCGGCGGCCCCGCGCAGGGGCCCGACTGCTGCGCCGCCGCTGGCCACCCGCACCCATGCCTGGACTTGGACCGAGGACCCCCCCACGCTGTCTACGCTGCCAATAAACCCTGCTCCCCACCCGACCGATCTTCACCGTGTGCCGCGGAATCCCCTTCCCAAACCCAGAAAGAGCTCCGAGGAGGGAGGAGTTCCCACATGGCAGTTCATACACCTCCATATCACCTCCTGGTCGGGGAACATGGGGTGGGGGCAGTGAGCGAACTTGCCCCCCACCCCCCGACTCTCCCCAAAGTTCAAGTGGGGAGGTGTGGAAGGGCTGGAAGGACAGTGCCCACCTGGGGGGATGGGGGTGAGGACAGTGTGGGGACAGTAGGAGCCCCACGGGCGGAGCATGTGCCGAAAGCACGTGCTTGGAGTGGAGGTTTCTGGCTGCCAGGGCGGGTCTGCCAGGTGGCTCCAAGGATGGTTCAGGGTGTGAGGCTCCCCAAAGCATCAGGAGTGCTTTGGACCAGGGATGGTGAGGGCAGTCAGGGGCCCCAGCAGGACCTTCCTGGGCATTTGAGTGAGAAGATCTGGAGAGCAGGTAAGGACAGGGTGAGCCTTGTGAGCTGGGGTCCACAGAAGCTCCCTGCAGGAGTGAGGAGGCACAGGGTTGCAGGGTCTCTGAATCGTGTCCTCCACCTGGCTGCCACGTCCTGCAGGAAAGCACCCGACTGCTTCTCAGGCCCTGGCCTCCCCCATCCCAGCCCTGGATCCAGGCCGAGCCACCAGGGCCTGGAAAATCCTGAGTATGTGCCCCAGCGTGGCTCAGGCTGCTAAGCTGGACCTGGCGGCCCCAGAGAGACGGCGATGCTTTCCCCACTTCCGCTCTAGGTGTGGCCCCCACCTGTCTGGCCCTGTGAACAATGTAGGCCGCTGATGAGGAGCCTGGGGCCTGAGCCCCGGCTCCCAGGCCCAGGAAGGCCCCTGGCCCCACTGACCCGGTCGGGGAGGCTGCCACTGACACGGTCTTTGTCTCAGCCTTTGTGGGACAAGACGGATGGCCCTCCGGCCGGGCCGATGCTATCTCGGGGCTGCCGGTGGGACGTGAGGTGGGAGCCATCCCCTCCTTTGTGGGCAGGTGCGTGGCATCCGGCCCATTGTGGGCTGCAGCTGACTGTCCGCTGTCCATCCAGGCTTATCACCAGATCTGGGATAGCGGCCCCTTCTGCACAAAGAAATGCCCCCTGCCCCCCAGGGAGTGGCCCAGAGCCCTGGTGGGTGGGGGTCAGAGGTAATAGTCATCGTGCAAGGTACACAAGCCACCCCCTAAACTCAGCCCCATTGCAGTGCAGGGATGGGGTGTCACCCCTTCTTTCCACAGCAAGAAACCCGATTCTGAGGGGGACGGGTTCTCCCTGTTGGGCCCCAGAGCTTTCTCCGTAGCTGCCCTGGGAGCAGAGCTGAGACCAGGCCCCAGGGATCCCCTCTCCTCCTCGCTGAGGCCTCTGTGGGGCAAATGCAGGGCCCAGAGAAAGGGGCCTGGGGGCTCCTAGGTGACCTCAAGCTAAGACAGGGAGGCCTCCCTGGGCTATGGGACAGGTCCCAGCAGGAGCTGGGAGTGACCAGTGGTGAGCAGGAGCCCAGCTTCCCAGCCAGTGTCCTGTTGAGGGGGTGGGTATGGTGGTCCCGGGGGCCAGGGGCTGCGGAAGCCTGGATCTTCTGACAGAGGAACAGGCCGGCATCATGGTGTGGTCAGATCCGAGGAAGAACTTCCCCCTCAGACAACAGGGCAGCAGAACCTCGTGGTTACTCCAGGCTCGCCCTGCCCTCCTGCCAGTTCCCCGTGATTTCTAGGGGCTCCGGCCATGGTACTGACCACCAAGGGCTGCCGGCCCTTACCCTGAGCTGACACTCCACACACAGACCCTGGGGCCTCAGCCTCTGGGGTGTGGCGAAGGGGCGCGGTCCCAGCTGGGGGCCCTGACCAGCCCAGAGCATGGGGGGAGCACAGCCCCTCTGCCAGCCCCGGGCCTCTGTGTCCCTTTCTCCGTCTCAGGGAGGATACCCTGCCCCAGGGTGCCTTCCCCACTGACAGGCTGGTCCCCCCGGGGCTCAGACTCCATCCAGATGGGAACAGCCCTGCTGGCCCCTCATGCCTGCAGCCCCCAGGTGGGCAATTACGGGCCCCTTTGCCCTGCAGCTCCAGTCCTCTGACCACACTGGTCCCCAGTTTCTTGGGGTGGTGGGCAGCCTCAGAGCAAGGCCGGGCTCTTCCCGGGGCAGGCACGAGCTTCCTGCTGCCACTCTTTCCAGAGTATCCAAGGCCTCCCTGCCCTGCATCCTGGCCTACTCTGCCCAGACACGTGGCGCACCCCCCCGGGCCGCCCCGACGCTCAAGCCACATCCTGGCGACTGGAGGACGACCGAGGGGGTGCCTAGAGCTCTGAGTCCCTGCGAGGCCAGGCGGCGGCCCAGCCGGACACAGCCCTGAGAAGCGCGTGGAACCTCGGTGTTTTCGTCCCTGAAAAGGGCAGATGCCACGGCCGGTCCTCCCCGGAGCGCGGCCTCAGCCCGGCAGCAGAG
>NW_011477992.1:17425-20500 GCF_000754665.1 Bison bison bison | reverse complement strand
CAGGGTGTCATCTGCATATCTGAGGTTATTGATATTTCTCCTGGCAATCTTGATTCCAGCTTGTGCTTCTTCCAGCCCAGCGTTTCTCATAATGTACTCTTCATAGAAGTTAAACAAGCAGGGTGACAATATACAGACTTGACGTACTCCTTTTCCTATTTGGAACCAGTCTGTTGTTCCATATCCAATTCTGTTGCTTCTTGACCTGCATATAGGTTTCTCAAGAGGCAGGTCAGGTGGTCTGGTATACCCATCTCTTTCAGAATTTTCTACAGTTTTATTGTGATCCACACAGTCAAATGCTTTGGCATAGTCAATAAAGCAGAAATAGATGTTTTTCAGGAACTCTCTTGCTTTTTTGATGATCCAGCAAATGTTGGCAATTTGATCTCTGGTTCCTCTGCCTTTTCTAAAACCAGCTTGAACACTCCATTAGTAGCAGGCAATAAAATTCAGCTATTATTTTTAATATCATAATTACTATTATCCAGATTAAGTTCAGGATGTTTTGGAATCATTTAATTCTATTTCATTCTAGTTTTTTTCAAAGCATCTTCTTATTGCCTGAGTGGAATTACTACCTAGACAGATGCTCAGCAAGGCTGGTCTCCAAGACACTGACAGCGAAGGTTAGTATTCCAGCAACTGGCATTCTAGTTGTCCATCTCTTGTTAGGTGATGGGCTTGACTTCTTCCTTCTGTCCTGAAACTAATCCTCATGCATTAATTGAAAGAAAAATGAGGTAGCTGATCTTGCAAAGCAAAGGACAGTCACTTGACCCTGGACTTGACCTTCGTGAGCTTCTGTCAGAGCAGCCATGGCCCAGCCTTTCTGTTGTTCACACTGGCCTCATGCTTCCCCTCTGCCACAGCCTCATCCCCAGCTGTGCTGCACTGAAGTTTGCTAACTCAGAAGACATCGTTGTGTCAGGGGAAAACCACTTCCCTTCATTCATATTCAGATATTCAGACTTAGATTAGTTTTCTTTTTGCCCACAAAACAACTGTGCAGTTTTATTTTATAGGAAAGTAGCAAAGGGAAACAACAACAACAAAAAAACTAAAGTCTTAAATATGATAGAGATACAGCCCCTCTGCCTTTCTTCACTTCACTTTATTGTTCTTACTTCAAGGTGAATTAGAACTAGAGCAGGAGCAGCAAGAAAAAGCCTGGTCAACAAGTCACTAAAAGAATGTAGAAACAAAGTGAAAAATTATACTCAAGTAAAGGAAAGAAGGCTATTTCTCCCTGAACCAGTAGCCTGGTTCTCACCATCCTTCGTTCTCAGAGGGAGAAAGAGATAGAGGAACAAACATACCCAGTGGAATCAACGGCCTGAATGAATGACTGAAACTCTCTAGACCCTGTGACATAAGCTTCTAGTGAGAGACATCATCACTGAATCTCCTTCCTCCAGCTCTGAAACTCTGAGCAGAAAAGTGTTGAACAGTTTAAGTAAAAGTCTTGAATAATAAAAACGTTCTCATTTGAGTGACAAATATCCAATTGGATGGGTACATTTGAAGTTATTGGGAAATACGTAAATTTACTACTTTAAACTTAAGACATTTTCTTTGATCATATTGTGAATACACAAATGAAAATCAAAAAAGGAAGTAAAAGTGTATTAAAACAATTAGAAAATGAAAATTACCATGTTCCCTATTTAATGGCCTTGCTTAGAAAGAGTAGCATCAGAGAACCTACCTCAAGGTTCCAGCAGACACTGCTCAGTCAGGCCAGCAACAGCCTCATCTTCCCCATGGCCTTCGTGCTCTCTCTACTGATGGCCCTGGTGCTGGTCAGCTACGGCCTGGGAGGATCGCTGGGCTGTGACCTGTCTCAGAACCACGTGCTGGTTGGAAGAAAGAACCTCAGGCTCCTGGGCCAAATGAGGAGACTCTCCCCTCGCTTCTGTCTGCAGGACAGAAAAGACTTTACTTTCCCCCAGGAGATGGTGGAGGGCGGCCAGCTCCAGGAGGCCCAGGCCTTCTCTGTGCTCCACGAGATGCTCCAGCAGACCTTCAACCTCTTCCACACAGAGCGCTCCTCTGCTGCCTGGGACACCACCCTCCTGGAGCAGCTCCTCACTGGACTCCATCAGCAGCTGGACGACCTGGACGCCTGCTTGGGCCCGGTGACAGGAGAGGAAGACTCTGCCCTGGGAAGGACGGGCCCCACACTGGCCGTGAAGAGGTACTTCCAGGGCATCCATGTCTACCTGAAAGAGAAGGAATACAGCGACTGCGCCTGGGAAATCGTCAGAGTGGAAATCATGAGATCCTTCTTTTCATCAACCAACTTGCAAGAAAGGTTAAGAATGAAGGATGGAGACCTGAACTCATCTTGACATGACCCTCACTGACTAAGATGCCACATCATCCTTGTTTACTCACCTGGGGTCATTTCAGAAGACTCTGAATTCTGCTTTAGCCCCCAAATTTGTTGAATTAACTCAGCCGATACATGTCAGTAGTAATAAGCAAGTAGATATAAAAGTAATCATGTGCAGGGGTATCAGTCCATAAGCAATGACTGCCCTGATGTTATTTATTTATTCTTTATTTATTTAGTTAATGGAATATTTTATCTCATAGTATTTATATTTTCATATTAAGATATGTATGTTTATATTGTATTAAAATTTAGAAAATATATTTCCCTATTTAATTATAATTGTTATGTGGTTTATTAAATAGTTATCAAGATAAATTTCTTGAGTTTTTATTTTTTTTAATTTTATTTATTTTTTTTCTTCTGAAATTAGTATAACTATGCCAGGTTGTATTCTAGGGTTTTATTTTCTAGATATATTCTATTCCATCCTGTTACTGCCAAACTCCTTTTTGACTTCATATATAAATATTAAGTACATTGCTTGTAAGAAGCATATGAAGTTTTGCTTTTATTCAGTCTGTCTTTTAATTGGACTGTTTTATTTGTATTTCTTTTCTTTTCTTTTTTTAAAATTTTATTTTATTTTTAAACTTTACAATATTGTATTAGTTTTGCCAAATATCGAAATGAATCCGCCACAGGTATACCCGCGTTCCCCATCCTGAACCCTCCTCCCT
>NW_011477992.1:14599-16293 GCF_000754665.1 Bison bison bison | reverse complement strand
GTATATTTTTGAGATTAGTTGTTTGTCCGTTGCTTCATTTGCTATTATTTTCTCCCATTCTGAAGGCTGCCTTTTCACCTTGCTAATAGTTTCCTTTGTTGTGCAGAAGCTTTTAAGTTTAATTAGGTCCCATTTGTTTATTTTTGCTTTTATTTCCAATATTCTGGGAGGTGGGTCATAGAGGATCCTGCTGTGATGTATGTCGGAGAGTGTTTTGCCTATGTTCTCCTCTAGGAGTTTTATATTTTATTTATTAAATAGTTATCAAGATAAATTTCTTGAGTTTTTACTTTGAAAACCTAAATCCTTATTTTGTCTGCAAATATCTATGACAAAATAGTATTTGTTCACTTTATACTTTGAAACAGTTCTATCACTTTCTAACAAGTGTCTTTCAAAAGGTGGAATTCTGAGAAACATCTGTGGGTGCAGTTGTTAGGACTCTGAGTTTTTCCTCCAGGGAGCCTTGGTTGAGGAACTAAGAACCTATAAGCTGCTGAGGGTGCCAAAAAGAAAAAAGGTAGAAAGGAAATTATGAAATTGTAGAAAATGGTTAGTTTTGATGTCATAGGCTTAACTAATTTATACCCACTCATTAAAGAATGGTTGATATACATATCTGAGGGAAGCAGTCACGTCCTGCAGGAAAGCTGATGACATACAGTGTTGACTCGCTGCTCCTGACTCCTATTACTCTGTCTCCCACCTTCTCCTCAGCACTGCCTTACTGAGCAATTCAGTCCCTTCCACATTACCTTCACTGCCTCCAACACAGGAACTCTGTTCTGTGCTGATTTCTTCTAGCTGCATGGTGTAGTCAGAGTAGAAGCCACAGGAAGAGAGTCCAAGTGAAAGGAGAGTACTAGAAATTCCAAAACCTCTGAATCCCAACTCTGCTATTTACCAACAGTATGACCCTGAAGAATTTCACAAACACAACAGGTCAGTTTCCTCATTTTTAATATGGGGACAATAAGAGTGGTTTTCATACAATTACTGTTTGGAGTCAATGAATCTATATCACACAAGAGGCATCAAGTGCTCCTGGCAGAAATCATCAGGACTGTGAGAATCACGGAGTGGCTGCCCTCAGGGAGGAGACAGGATAGCTGCCCTGAGACAGAGACTGGAGGGCAGCACTGGAAAGGTGCTGGCCCCTGACAAAGGAATTTTGTTTTCCACTTGGGTGCTAGTTTCACAGTGCTCTCAGTGTGACAACTTTCTTTTGCTGTATGCTGAAGAGCATTCGAATTTCTGGATTTCATACTTCTAAAAGCATTCCTATGAATTCATAAAAACTCTTTGAGTAAGATGAATTGGTAGAAAATGCTTGATCTAACATAAATACGATACTAGGGAAAGAATAGAGATCGCATATCAGTACAGATAATCAAACACAAGCAGAGGCAGGAAGGAAAGAGCAGGGGCTGTGAAGTGTGTGGTTCTGCTCTCCAGTTCTGGGCTGTCCCAGGTTGGATCCTAGTTCTCCTTTCCATAAAATCCCTTGTCCATACTTGCTGGCAATGTCACCTCCTGGAGCCTCTGTTTTACTACTGAAAGAACAAAACCCAACAAATGGTTCAGAAGCCAGTTTTACCTCTTCTCATACTAAAGAAGTGAGAAACATGATTAATGAATGAAGTGCTTGATTTTTGGCAACCTCCAAGGAGACTCACACCAAGGGCCAGCTTCCA
>NW_011477992.1:11547-14499 GCF_000754665.1 Bison bison bison | reverse complement strand
GAAGTGTGTGGTTCTGCTCTCCAGTTCTGGGCTGTCCCAGGTTGGATCCTAGTTCTCCTTTCCATAAAATCCCTTGTCCATACTTGCTGGCAATGTCACCTCCTGGAGCCTCTGTTTTACTACTGAAAGAACAAAACCCAACAAATGGTTCAGAAGCCAGTTTTACCTCTTCTCATACTAAAGAAGTGAGAAACATGATTAATGAATGAAGTGCTTGATTTTTGGCAACCTCCAAGGAGACTCACACCAAGGGCCAGCTTCCAGGATTGCTGCTGCTAGTACCCTTGTCCCCAGGGCAAGCCACTGCTGACCCACACTTCCCTAGGAGACTCCAACTTTAGGAGGTGGGTCTGGTTCAGTCTCCTGTGGGGTCACTGCTCCCTTCCCCTGGGTCTTGGTGCATGCAAGATTTTGTTTGTCCCCTGCAAGAAGAGTCTCTCCCACCACCCTGTGGAAGTCCTGTAATCAAATCCCACTGGTCTTCAGAGTCAGATTGCCTGGGGATTTCCAGTCCCTTTGCAGGCTTGCAAGCATGACATGAGGCTCAGAACCTTCACACCAGTGGGAGAACTTTTCTGGTATTATTGTTTTCCAGTTAGTTGCTTTCCCATCTGGCATGTATGGCATTTATTTTTATCATGCTTGAGTGCCTCAGTATCTCGTAGTTTCTTCTTTGTGTCTGGATGTGGGACATCCTTTTTTGGCGGGCTCCAGAGTCCTCCTCTGGATGGCTGTTTAACAGCTAGTTGAGATTTCGTTGCTCTTGCGTGAGGAGATAAGTGCATGTCCTTCTACTCTGCCATCTTGAATCAGAAGCTTCGCCAAAACTTTGATATTTGACCAGTTGAAATATGCTGGACTATCTCATGCACACCCACCATATCTTTTATTCACCACCATGGACATACTTGTGGCTGAGATTTGAACAGAGGGTTAATTGCTGGAAATATGTATGTTGTCTGTCTTCAAAGAGTATGCTTTTATAAGAAAGATTTTAAAAATCAACACGTCAATCTGCTGCACAGAAAATATTGTTATTGAGGTATATCCAGTTCCCCGCAGTAACAAGTGGGATCATTTATAAAATTTGATCAACAAAGATCCCACCAATTTATGTATTTCATTCAGCATATTTCAACTTTTATTATTTTAAGAATTTCCTATAATCTTTACTTTTCAAGATCAAAGTCTTTCTTTTCATTTTAAACACACCTCCGCCACACACATCCTCCATCAGGACCTTCTAACTGAGAGTCCTTTAAATGGGGAGGAATTGACTCCCCAAAGCAGGAGCAAGTCTCCATTTCCTATTCCCACCCAGCATCCTGCACAATGGTAGGATACTACTGGTCCTCAGAGTTGTCAATAAAAGTGTAAATGTAACAATGATAATAATAATAATGATAAGCTTAGAAGAGTTTTATCAGCTAAACTGTTTGAAAACGACAATCTTGCTACATTTTTTTGTTTTTATTTTTTGTGGGTTACTCTTGTCTTCTCAGGTGACCAGTATATTTGTTATCTGGGCATCTCTTTAGATTTCCCACAAGTTCCTGAATCATTTAGTCCAGTCGATTTTTCTGTCCTATGCTACAGTTTTCTCAGCTTTAAAATAAGGATATGGGAGTGGATATATGTGTACTTATAGCTGGTTTACATTGTTGTACAGCAGAAACCAGCACAACATTGTGAAGCAATTATTCTCCAGTTAAAATCAAAATAGGGATAATGAGAATACTGTACTCCATTCAATATAGCATCTCATGTTCTGTACTCTATATGATGTTAATATAACAACTTACAAAATTATCTTAAATGAGTAGATTATATAAAGCATCAGGGCCACATTAAACATGTGAGAGTTGTTACTGTGACAGGTGTATATTAAGCTTTCACCATTATTTCATGTCTACCCTAAAGATGATTAGGCCATATCTGTGACTGTCTCAACTCAATTTTTAATGCAAAAATTCTACCTCTGCAAATTAGAATGTTAATCTGTTCTAGGATTGTACAAAGCATATCTACACGTTTTGAAATTTTACTAGCAAATAAAATAATGACATGACTGTACCAAGCACACCGAGTGGCCATCAAATCAACATGTAATCAGTGCATTTGGCATATAAGATGCTTATTAGGTAGGAAATGGTATATTATGTGAAAATCTACATTATGCTGAAATAAAAAACATCTTGATTATGAATTTTAAAGTAACTTATCTATATGAAATGACCTTCTAAAAATGTTAATAAAACTATGCAATGCAAAACTATGTATAATTTTGAAAGCTTAACGTAAGATCCTTAGATAAAGGAAATGAGAAGAAAAAAAGACTTTGAAAATTGATATTAATTATTTAAGGTAGCTACTGGGTCATTGTTTCTCAAATATGGCTTTCCCTCAATTGAACTGAGATGAACAAAGAAGTAATTTTGAAAACTTTACAGATGTTTTGCTTCCAATGAAGCCAGGTACTTAAAGTTTTGTTTTGGCATAAGGAATATTTAAACTTGGTGTGAGTTTTAGACTTCTTTGTACATTTTAAAATATTTCCAACTACTAGAACGTTGCAGGAGAAATTAACCACTTATATTAAGTAAAATCATTTTCCCTTTCCCCAGGGGCTCCTATAAGTCTCAGTCTTGTCCTCAAGTCTTCCCAGTGGATGGTCCCAATATCTAGCTTACTGTCCAGAATGTACATGCCTTTCCCCTTTCCCCAAATTAGTCTTTTTCCCCAGAAACAACCCAGAATCTGAAAACATACCACAACATGCTCAGATTTCCAGCCATCAGTTGCAGCATAAACGGGCACCAGTGTAAACCGCTCTGGCTAAAATCTTTTCCCAGGAAGGGCAGGATGGAAGCAGGGCAGGTGCACAAATCAAGTTCTGAGCGAAACCCCTGCAAAGCTCCCCTGGGCAAAGATTTTAGCCAGAGCGGTTTACAC
>NW_011477992.1:4047-11447 GCF_000754665.1 Bison bison bison | reverse complement strand
CTGAATCTGAAAACATACCACAACATGCTCAGATTTCCAGCCATCAGTTGCAGCATAAACGGGCACCAGTGTAAACCGCTCTGGCTAAAATCTTTTCCCAGGAAGGGCAGGATGGAAGCAGGGCAGGTGCACAAATCAAGTTCTGAGCGAAACCCCTGCAAAGCTCCCCTGGGCAGTCTGGCCCCAAAACGAAGGTTCCTCACTGCTCCTGGGACCCCACACGCTTCCCGGGCCCCAGAAGCACCAACTCAGCTGGAGACTCCTGCCTACAGGGTCTCCCCGGTTCTCCCGGTGGATGTGGCGCTGGAGTTCGAGGCTCTGGACCTGGACAGGTCTGCTGGGAGAGCAAGGCCAGTTGCTCTGTTACAGGGAGTTCTGTAGTGGTCTCCCAGTCGCTGGGGTGCAGGAAAGGCAGATTTGAGCATCTTGTTGAGCTGGAGCCGTGGGACTGAATTTCACTGAAGTGCTGATTTGGGGGGGATTCCTGGTCTCTCAGAGGGTGGCAATGGTGATGATCACCATTCTCCAGGGCTGGAGAACATCACCCTCCGTGTCATCAGGGAAGGGCTTGGCATCTGGTGAGCTTGGTGATGCTGCAGGTGTTGGGCTGTGCCAGCCTTTATCAAGCCGTTCCCAGCCCCTTCCCACAAACAAGATCTTTAAATAGGTCAGAATTGTCACTTTCTGCACTTTTCTCAATTTTGTCTCCACTGAAAAACTTTTCCCTTCTATTCTGGGCATCAGAGAATGTCACAAGTTCGATGCTTCTTTTGTGTTATTACACTGGAAATGACATATACTCTTGAAAAGTCTCAATCCAAAAGGAGATATTTATCTATATGAGTCAACTCAGCTTGAAAGAAAAACCTGAGGCTCAATCTCTCTTCTTTAGTCTAAAAGAGAATTTAGAGGTGTGACTCCATAGTCTATTGTGACAGTTTTTAAACTGCATCAATTTTTAAATTGCCACATCTCTCTGCATTTCCTTTTTAAGGGTCTAATACATAAGGTTTGAATTCTTCAGTTATTTATAGGACTATAGCTCCTATTTTCTGGTGGTCTAGAGATAATAGTGGCATATTAACGAACATGGGTTAATTTGTAGCATTCTCTTCATTCTCTCATTAAAGTGTGCTGACCACATACACAAATGTGACAATGTGCTTGGCGATGTGGATTCCAGGAGTGTCAGGAGGGGATCATAACTGCTCTCCTGGGAGCAGGGGAGAAGACTTTGGAGGCAGGACGAGGAGGAAGGAGGCAGCACGTGCTCAGAGCAGCTGAGGGCCAGTACTCAGAGCTGATGAAGAGGAGGGACTGGGAGCAGCAGGAAGCTACTCTCACAGAATCAGGGGCTCCTGAGTGTAGCCGACACCAGATGTTCATTTCATCTTCTAAAACATCAAGACAACTATAGTAGCAGTCACAGAGGACATCCTTTAATTCAAACAATTCAAAGTTTGAGAATTAGGCTGAGAATGTGGAACTTAGTGAATGATAGCAGTCTTTCATATCAATATAACCAATAGTAACCTCTTTACTCCACCCTCAGTCCAACCAAGAGAAGCTTTGAGTGCAAGTTCCTTAACACAGGCAAGGGTCTGCATGTTGAATCCCTAAGTGTTCATTCTAGGACAGGGAATGCCTGCAGGACTGTGAAGAGTCCAGGAGCCCAAGTTTCCTCCCTTTTGAGCAGGGCCTTGTACATAATCGTGAAAAATCCAACAGCAGTTGAAGTTCTTTGCTGAGGAAGAGATTCTAGGAAAGTAGTCCACTCTCCTAGAATTTTGATGTTTTGTTCCTGGTCAGGGAACTAGATCCTACAGGCCACAACCAAGACTACCCATGCCACAAGTAAAGATCCTATCTGAGGCAAGGAATATGGAAAAGCCAGCATGCCGCAACCAAGACCTGGCACAGCCAAATACATGCATTTAAAATTCTTAAAAAACCCAAAGAAACCCATCCCATAAATGTGATCATATCACAAGGTGGGATATTAGGGACATTAGGGTTACAATCAATAAAATTCAGTTATCATTTTTAATATCATAATTATTATTACCCAGATTAAGATCAGAATCATTGGAATCATTTCATTCCCTTTCATTCTAGTTTTCTCAAAGCAACTTCTCATTGCCCAGGTGGATTTGTCACAGATGCATAGCAAGGCTGGTCTCCTTGACCCTGTGAGACAGGGTTAGTGTTCTAGCAACTGGAGTTCTGATTACCCATCTCCGATGAGCTGGTGCATGTGACTTCTTCCTTCTCCCCTTATACTGGCCACATATGGATTAAAGGAAAGAAAAATCAGGTGGCTGGTCTTACAAAGCTGAGGGCAGTCCATGGACTCAGGACCTGGACTTTGTTGAGCTTCTGTCTGAAACAGCCATGTCCCAGCCTTTCTGTTGTTCATATTGACCTGATCCTTCCCCTCTGCCACAGCCTAGGCCCCAGATATGCTGCACTGAAGTTTGCTAATCAAGAATACATCACTGTGTCAGGGAAGCCACTTCCTTTCTTTCATATTCATGACATTGAGACTTACCCTTGTTTTCTACTTGCCCACAAAACAACTGTGGAATTTTACTTTCTAGCAAAATTGCAAAGAGAAACAAAAAATCTAACCTCTTGAAAGTGATGCAGCTCCTCGGGCTTTCTTTTCTTTCCTTTCTTATTCTCACCTCATCATAAATTACAACCAGAGAAGGAGCAGTGACACCAATCTTGTCCAATAAGTCACTAAGTGAATATAAAAAGTTTAAATGAAAAATCACACTCAAGGAAAGAAGGCTATTTCTCCTGATCTAGCATGCTGGGTCTCACTGACTTGCTTTCTCAGAGGAGACAGAGTCAGAAGAACAGAGATGCCGGGTGGAATCAACTGCCTGAACAAACGGCTGTAACTCACTAGATTCTGTGACATAAGCTTCCAACAAGAGACACACCAGCACTGAATCTCCTTCCTCCAGCTCAGAAACTCTGAGCAGAACAAGTGTTGAACAGTTTAAGTAAAAGAGTTGAATAATAAAAACTATACTTGGTAAAGTAGATATTATTTAACTACTAAAAGCAAAATGACTGCAGTTGGAAATTCCTTCACCAACTTACACAAACACACTTTTGCTCTCAGCATCTGAGCACTGCTGATGTTTTGGACACCTGGGGAAAAGGGTCAGGACAAGAGGAGATCACCATGGAGAACTAGGATCCTTCACAGAAACACTCCAGGGGAGAGGATGGGGTTCAGGAAGAGAATTTATTTTCCCAACAAATAAACAAGCCCTCCACAGAAGGAGATTTTGAGGCCACAGGATATGGTAAGCCTGTCCTCAGGGAGGGAGTACAGCAGGTGAGGAAGGGACTCTGTCACTCAGAGGAGAGGGGGTGTCTCCATGTGATCTCTCCCTTCTGAGTGAGGTGCTGCTGGGAAAATACAATTGTCCTGGATTTAGAGTCTCCTCACCAGTGTTCCCTGAGAAGAACCAGGATTCTGGTGGGGGTATTGGCCCAGTCTGTGGAGGATGACAGGTCTCGAGCAAGAAAATGGTGGAAAGAAAGGGTGATGTCTGTAATGGCCCTGAGCTTGTGGCTCCCTAAAACACAGCCACATGGACCTGCAGGAACATGTTCTAGAAGGAAGAGAAATGTGGGATAAGCTCATGGACTGATAATAATCAGCCTCTTCTCTAAATCAAACTCTAATGAAACCCATCTTGTTTCAAAGAGCTCAACTGCCACAGTGATCTGGTAAATCCCTAAATAAATACAAAAACCATAGGGCTGAGGGAGCCTGGCTTCCTAGGTAAAGTGAGAGGGGAAAATGGAGCCTAAGATGAGGGCTACAAATGTGTTCCTGGACAAGAGGAGAGGCACATTTATGCATGAGAGACAGGGAGCAATATGTGTGTAATTACAAATGTACTTCAATTCTAACATAAGACAAAGACCTTCTCATTTGATGATAAATACCCATTTGGATAAGCATGTCTGAAGTTACTGGGAAAAAGTAAAATTAATAGTTTAAATTGATGACAATTTCTTTGACCATATTCAGAATACATAACAGAAAACCAAAATAGAAAGTAAAAGTGTATAGAAATGATTAGAAAATGAAAATTACTGTGTTCCCTATTTAATGGCCTTGCTTAGAAAGCATGGCATCAGAGAACCTACCTCAAGGTTCCACCAGACGCCGTCTCAGCCAGCCCAGCAGCAGCCTCATATTCCCCATGGCCGTCATGCTCTCTCTACTGATGGCCCTGGTGCTTGTCAGCTACGGCCTGGGAGGATCCCTGGGCTGTGACCTGTCTCAGAACCACATGCTGGTTGGCAGGCAGAACCTCAGGCTCCTGGGCCAAATGAGGAGACTCTCCCCTCGCTTCTGTCTGCAGGACAGAAAAGACTTTGCTTTCCCCCAGGAGGTGGTGGAGGGTAGCCAGCTCCAGGAGGCTCAGGCCTTCTCTGTGCTCCACGAGATGCTCCAGCAGACCTTCAACCTTTTCAACACAGAGCACTCCTCTGCTGCCTGGGACGCCACCCTCCTGGAGCCACTCCACACTGGACTCCATCAGCAGCTGGATGACCTGGATGCCTGCCTGGGGCAGGTGATGGGAGAGGAAGACTCTGTTCTGGGAAGGACGGGCCCCACACTGGCCATGAAGAGGTACTTCCACGGAATCCACGTCTACCTGAGAGAGAAGGAATATAGTGACTGCGCCTGGGAAATCGTCAGACTGGAAATCATGAGATCTTTGTCTTCATCAACCAACTTGCAAGAAAGGTTAAGAATGATGGATGGAGACCAGAATTAACCTTGACATGACTCATTGACTAAGATGCCACAGCATCCTTGCACACTCAAGTGTAGTCATTTCAGAAGACTCTGATTTCTGCTTTAGCCATGAAAGTTGTTGAATTAGTTAGTCCAATGCATAGAAGTACAGTATTAGTAAGCAAGTAGATATAAAAGTACCCAGCTGCAAGGGATCAGTCTATAAGCAATGACTGCTTTGATGTTATTTATTTATATTTTATTTATTTAATGTGTTATTTTATCTCAATATTTTATATTTTCATATAAAAGATGTGTATGCTTACATTGTATTAAAATTTAGAAAATATATTCCCCTTTCTCTTTGATTAAAATTGTAATTTGTTTTATTTATTAAATACTTATCAAGGTAAACTTCTTGAGGTTTTTTACTTTGAAAATCTAAATCCTTATTTTGTCTATATTTACCTACCACAAAACAGTAATGTTCATTTTATACTGTGGAACAGTTCTATCACTTTCTAGCAAATGTCTGTCAAAAGGTGGAATTCTTCAAGCTTTCTGGTGGCGCAGTTTCTAGGACTCTGAGTTTTCCCTCCAGGGAGCCTTAGTTGAGGAACTAAGATCCTATAAGCTGTGGAGGCTGCCAAAAAGAAAAAAAAGGTAGAAAGGAAATTATGAATTATAGAAAATTGTTAGTCTTGATGTCTAGGCCTAAGTAATTTATACCCACTCATTAAAGAATGGTTGATAGACATATCTGAGGGAAGCAGTCACCTCCTGCTGGAAAGTTGATGCCATATGTTGTTGACTGGCTGCTCCTGACTCCTATTATTCTGCCTTCCACCTTCTCCTCAGTACTGCCTTACTGAGCAATTCACTCCCTTACACAGTAACTTCACTGTCTCCAACACAGGAATTCTGTTCTGTGCTGCTTTCTAGCTGCATGGTGTATTAAAGGTATTTTCTCTTCCACTTCAGTGCTGGTTTCATAGTGCTTTCAGTGTGAGAACTTTCCTTTGCCATATACTGAAAAGAACTCCAATTTCTGGGTGTCATATCTCTAAAAAGCACTCCTATGAGTTCATATAAAACTCTTTGAGAAAGATGAATTTGTAGAAAATGATTTGATGTAAAAAAGACGAATAATAGGGAAACAATACAGATCTCATATCAATGCAGAAAGTCAAACACATGCAGAGGCAGGAAGGAAAGAGCAGGCGCTGTGAAATGGACTTCTGCCCTCCAGTCCTACGCCGTCCCAGCTTGGATCCTAGTTCTCTTTTCAGTAAAGTCCCTTGTCCATACTTGCTGGCAAGATCACCTCCAGGAGCCTCTGCATTGCTACTGAAAGACCAAAACCCAACAAAGAGTTCCGAAACCAGTTGTTACCCTTCTCATACTAAAGACGGGAGAAACATTATTAATGAATGAAGTGTGATTTTCTGAAACCCCCAGGGGACTCACGCCACGGGGCACCTTCCAGGATTGCTGCAGCTAGTGCCCTTGCCCCCACGGCAAGCCCCTGCTGACCCACCTCCACAGGAGACTCCACCTTTAGCATGCAGGTCTGGTTCAGTCTCCTGTGGGGTCACTGCTGCTCAGTTCCCCTGGGTCTTTGTGCTCACAAGATTTTGTTTGTCCCCTTTGAGAATGGAGTCTCTTTGCCACACAGTCCTGTGGAAGACTTGTAACCAAATATCGCTGGCCTTTAGAGTCAGATATCCCGGGGATTCCCAGGCCCTTTGCTGGATTCGCAGACCTGGAAGCCTGACATGAGTCTTAGATCCTTCACAACAGTGAGAGAACATTTTTGGTTGTATTGTTTTCCAGTTTGTTGGTTTCCCAATGCGCAGGTATGGAGTTTATTTTTATTATGTTTGAGTACCTCCTACCATCTCATTATAATTTCTTTTTAGTCTCTGGACATGGGGTATCTTTTCTGGGTGGGCTCCAGAGTCCTCCTGTGGATGGTTTTTAACAGCTCCTTGAGAATTCAGTGCTCTTGCAGGAGATGAGTGCATGTCCTCGTACTCTGTCATCTTGAACCAGAAGCTAAGCCAGAATTGTCATTTTCTGCACTTTTCTCAATTTTGTTTTCATGGAAGAAACTTTTCCCTTCTATCCTGGGCATCAGAGAATGTCACAGCTTCAATACTTCTTTTGTATTATTACACTGGAAATGAAATATACTCATGGTAAACTCTCAATACAAAAGGAGATATTCATCTATATGAGTCAACTCAGCTTGAAATAAAAACCTGAAGCTCAATCTAACTCTCTTCTTTAGTAAAATAGAACTCAGAGGTGTGACTACATAGTCTATTTTGACAGTTTAAATTGCACCAAAATAAATCTAGCCACAACTCTCTGCATTTCCTTTTTAAGGTCCAATAGATAAGGTTTGAATTCTTCCACAATGATTTACTGGACCATAGTTCTCATTTTCTGATGGTCTACAGATAACAGTGGCATAATACTGAACATGGGTTAATTCACAGTTTCTTTATTCTGTCACCAAAGTGTGCTGACCGCACACACATGTGACAATGTGCTTGATGATGTGCATTCCAGAACAGTCAGGCACGAATGGTGACTGCCCTCCTGGGAGCAGGGAAGAGGACAT
>NW_011477992.1:0-3445 GCF_000754665.1 Bison bison bison | reverse complement strand
AATTTTTCTGTGCTCAGCTTTCTTTATAGTCCAAATCTCACATCCATACATGACTACTGGAAAAACCATAGCCTTGACTAGGCAGACCTTTGTTGGTAAAGTAATGTCTCTGCTTTTTAATATGCTGTCTAGGTTGGTCAAAAATTTCTTTCCAAGGAGCAAGTGTCTTTTAATTTCATGGCTGCAATCACCATCTGCAGTGATTTTGGAGCCCAGAAAAATAAAGTCAGACACTGTTTCCCATTCTATTTGACACGAAGGGATGGGAACCGATGCCATGATTTAGTTTTCTGAATGTTGAGCTTTAAGCCAACTTTTTCACTCTCCTCTTTCACTTTCATCAAGAGGCTCTTTAGTTCTTCTTCACTTTCTGCCATAAGGGTGGTGTTATCTGCATATCTGAGGTTATTGATTTTTCTCCCCGCAATCTTGATTCTAGCTTGTGCTTCCTCCAGCCCAGCGTTTCTCATGATGTACTTTGCATATAACCAATAGTAACCTCTTCAGTCCACCCTCAGTCCAACCAAAAGAAGTTTCACCTGCAAGTCTCTTAACACTGTGAAGATTCTGCATGTTGAGGCCCAAGTATTAATTCTAGGAGAGGGACTGCCTGCACAACTCTGAAGGAGCCCAGGAGCCCACGTTTCCTCTCTTTTGATCAGTACCTGGTACATTATGGGGAGAAATCCTACAGTACTTTTAGTTCTTTGCATAGAAACAGATTCTAAGAAACTTGTCTAATAAAACACACTTGCTCTGCTAATAAAAGAGATAACAAGCAGTCCCTTTCCTCAACCTCAGTAAGTTTTAGACCACCTCTGATGCTACTTTTTAAGCTACGGATTATGTTATACTTCAAAATCATACTGAGAGAAAAAGAAATCAGATTTGTGGTTAGGAAATTTTTTTAAAGGAAATTTTTGTTCTAAAGGAACAAAATGACAGGTTTTTTTTTTTTTTTTAAAGATGTGGAGAGGAGGAAAATGGATAAAATGCTGTGTTTTGAGACCCACCAAATCCAAAGTCTAGGAGAGGGGGTTGCCCAAAGAACTGTGAAGGAACAGATCCCAAGAGTCCACGCTTACAGCAGTCCGGGAACATCATGAAAAGAAATCTTACAGCACTTGAATCTTTTTGCTTGGGACCAGCATCTTGAAAAATTGTCTTATAAAATAACAGCTTCTCTGTGAAGAGTATAAATGAGGTAAACAGTCCCTAACATCATCCTCAGTTAGTCTCAGACCACCTCTGGTGATATTATTTTAAGACAGAGATTTTTTTAATGGTTACGAGACCAGGAAATCAGTTATAAAATGTGACAGAGAGGATGACAAGAAATGGGACATCCCTACACTTTCCCTGCCACCAGGGAAGGTGGCAACAGTACTTCCAAAGCTATTTCTTGGGTTAGTATTTGGGGTGAAGTAAGAAAGGACTTGTCTTGAGTATGAAATGTTAAAAGGCACCAAGTCTAAGCCATCAAGATAAATAACACTGTAACTCAATATTAAAAAATGAAAATACCAAAATACACACACTGAACAAAACATCAAAATTTTTAAGAAAGACAGGAAATGCCCTTTCATTTGCAAGACCATCTGTGTTTTACAAAGAAAAGCTTCACATTGCCAATGAACTCTGGGCAATTTTCATTTCACCTATAAAATTTTTCCCAAAGAAAATGAAAAGATCAGACATGGTAAATGCCCTCAACGCTCTGTACAGGACACTGCCTCTTCTTCCTCTGGTTCCTCTCTCCCTCTCTCTCTTCCATCTTCTTCCTTTCTTTTTGACTGCACAGCACTGCATGTGGGGACCTTAATTCCCAGACCAGGCATCAAATTCACACCTCCTGCACTGAAAGCTCAGTCTTACTCATTGGACCAGGGACATCTGCACTAATCCTTTTTTCTACACTACATGCAAGGTGGGGTGCTGGCAGTGGTGTTTCAGAAACTCAGGATAAATAAAAATTATTTAACTGTCACAGTAACAAGAAATTGTCAAACAAATATAGATGTCAGCTTGAATATATTAATGAGTGGGCTTCCATTAAAGCCAGTAAAGTAAAATCATATTAAATTCTTGTTTCAGGAGGGCGGTCCTAAGATAGCGGAGGAATAGGACGGGGAGACCACTTTCTCCCCCACAAATTCATCAAAAGAACATTTAAACGCTGAGTAAAATCCACAAAACAACTTCTGAATGCTGGCAGAGGACATCAGGCACCCAGAAAAGCAGCCTATTGTCTTTGAAAGGAGGTAGGAAAAATAGAAAAGACAAAAAAAGAGACAAAAGAGGTAGGGACAGAGCTCCGTCCTGGGAAGGGAGTCTTAAAAAGACAGAAGTTTCCAAACACCAGGAAACACTCCCACTGCCGAGTCTGTGGCGAGCCTTGGAAGCACAGAGGGCAACATAATAGGGAAGAAAATAAGTAAATAATTAAAACCCACAGATTAGGAGCCCAACGGTAACTCCCCTGGTGGAGAATCAGCACAGACACTTGCACCCGCCACTAGCAAGCGGGGGCTGGGCAGGGAGGCGCGGGCCGCATTGCTTAGAGTAAGGATCCAGCCTGAATGCCCCCATGGGTAATCAGAGCAAACTAATTTGGGCTAGCAAACCAGACTATGGGATAGCTACCACGCAAAAAGCCCTAAGATACCACCAGGCCCGCGCACAGAACAAAGGGCGGAACAGAACTAGCTGGCTGCAGACTATCCCCCTCCAGTGACAGGCAGCCATAGCCAGAAGTGGGCAATCGTAGCCCCAGAGAGACATCTACCAAACTGCAAGCAGGCTTCTTTGCTAACTAAGACTTCTTGGGGTTCTAGACAGTCATCCGCCTGAGAAGGTGAGCCAGTTGTACACCCAGAAAACCGAGCGGCAGGGACGGGAGAGGCATGTCGCAGCGACCGTGCTTGCCAAACACCACGCTTGGAGCTAGGAAGGGCACAAAACGCAGGCCCAACGGAGTCTGCGCCTCTGAGCCCTACCCGAGTGCCTGAACCTGAGTGGCTTAGACCTGGGAGGTGCATGTAGCCCAGGGCCAGCCTCAGACGGTTCCTGGTGGAGCAACCTAGAGCCTGAGCTGTGTGGGCAGGGAGGGTGCAAGCGCCGTGAGCAGGGGCAGGCCCAGTGTGGCTGAGATACTGCAAGCACACGCCAGTGTTATTTGTTTGCAGCGTCCCTCCTTTCCCACAACGCAACTGAACAAATGAGCCTAAAAAGTGTCCACCACCAACCACCCCCTTGTGTCAGGGCGGAAATCAGACACTGAAGAGACCAGCAAACAGAAGCTAAAACCGAGGGAACCACCTTGGAAGTGACAGGTGTCATAGATTAAAACCCTGTAGTTAGTACCGACTACATAGGAAGGGGCCTATAGATCTTGAGAAATATAAGCTGGACCAAGAAACTATCTGAAAATGAACTGACCCCACAC
>NW_011477991.1:12080-12830 GCF_000754665.1 Bison bison bison | reverse complement strand
ACTCCTAGCGACCCCATGGACTGCAGCCTTCCAGGCTCCTCCGTCCATGGGATTTTCCAGGCAAGAGTGGGGTGCCATTGCCTTCTCCCAAAATAGATGACTAGATAGATACATAAATATATATAAATAGATACATAGATTGATACATATAGATATGTTGATAAATACATAATAGTTCAGCATAAACATAAGTACATGTATGTGTAATACACAAAATCAGAAACAATGGCTTTTCCATAGAAATGAGCACACCTACTGCCCAGATGTTAATTTAAAGTCACAAAGTCTCTGAGTTGTTTGTCACATAGCTGATTAAGGCACGTTATACAATTAATATTTAGACACATTATTTTGATTAGCTTCTAAATTACCTTGCAGATGGAAAATATTTGGAATGATAAATAGCTAAATTTCCTTGAAGGACACAAAGATACTACTTTTACAAGTTAGTGAGATATAGAATACATTTTTTAAAACATTATGGACAAGAGATTACCTTCATTGCAGTCTACTTTAGGATCCCATTCTCCATTTATACAGATTGAGTGTTTGTGTTCTGATTTTCCTCGACATTGGTAACTTTTGTTGGTGTTATGGTCATATTCAATCTTATGTGCTGGTCTCCCCTGAGGTGGAAATAATGTTGACCCTTTACACTTCCTAAGTTCATCTGTTGCTATAAAATGAAAACATTCTCTTGAAAAGACTAATTCTAAAGAACCAAATAGCCAATAACAAAAAATAGCTTAT
>NW_011477991.1:7137-10068 GCF_000754665.1 Bison bison bison | reverse complement strand
AAATTCTATTGCTAGTTTATATTTTTCCTCTTCAACACATATTGGACTATAAAAATCAAATGTTTGGGATCATTATATTTTAAGATCTGACATTCTCAAGGATAACTCTAAATTTCAACAGAATGGCTGCAAATACTAAAGGTCAATTTGAGATGTGTATTCTGACCAATGCACTGAGGAGGCTGGGTCCACTCTCCACTAATACACGTGATAAATCTGGGTCCAATCATTGTAAATGCTTCTCTGCAACTGAACTCAACCGAGTCTCCATGGTGATAGGGAGGGACAGAAGGCTTGACATCGCCGTGATCAAGGTCAGGTATATTTCCACAGGTACGCTCCTCCTCTGAAAATCCACAAATATATTTGTCTTTAAAATATTATTTAAATGTGTATATGGATACAAATAAGAGTAATGATTTACCTTGAAATATTACTACTTTTAATACATTACCAATACACACAGGTAAAGCTGTCCATTCTCCATCAACACACTGAATTTTATGAGAACCCTTCATCAGAAATTTGGGGTTGCAAGCATATTCCACGACCTCATTGTGTGCATATTCTTCTTTGTGTATTTCTTTCCTTTTCCCATTAGGAAGTTCAGGAGGTAGAGCACAGGACTTTACTTTCTTTACTGTAGAAATATTGCATAAATTATGGTAACATTGTGTCTTATAACTGAAAAATCCAGCTAATGCAGAAATGGATTTCTCTAAATGATCTTTTATTTGTTATATAATTTATTTTAGCATTCTTAAACGATGAAAAAAGAATAGTGTTTACTGATTCTGTTACTCATCTTGAACTAGTATACTGAAGTCTATGTATGCTCAGAAAGCATGTTCATTATCCAGACATGTTAAATAAATATGCAAACCAGTTACTCAATCTGGGAGTATAAATTACAGCAATACTTTTATTCCACAGAAACACTGTGTGAAAACTTTTTGAAAAAAATATCATTTGAGAGAAGCATTTGAAAAGTTTAACTTTGATTCACATGATTTGATACATGTGACTGAACTGATTTTAAGTTACTTGAACACTCTTTAGATATACTTGAGGACACTAGATGTAAAGCCCACAGTATATAAACTCTCCAATATTAATGGTGGAATTGCAGGACAAAGGAAAACTAACAAGAAATCCTGCCAGTGTCAGGTTCCTCATGCATTTATGTGGATTCTCCACCACATATTTCAAGAAGCAGCTGGAGGTTAATTTCTTAAAGAAGGAAAACTGAGGTATACCCAGCACATATCCTTGGTGGGTCATTCAGTCGTGTCTGGCTCTGTGTAACCCCATAGACAGCAGCCCACCACGCTTCTCTGTCCCCGGGATTATCCAGGCAAGAATACTGGAGTGGGTTGCCGTTTCCTTCTCCACCTTGGTGGGTGTATCTCTGCCTTAATCATTAGACTATAGATGCACTGAAAGTGGACAGAAAATTAAGGTAGGGAAATAAAAAGGTTGATATCTGAAATCCCAACTCTTGCTCCAACAACTGTCAGATAAATATTTACCTTTACACGTTGGAAGTTTAGGGGACCATCCAAAGTGGTAGCACTGAACTGAATCTGCTCCAACCATAATACGGCCTTGACTGCAGGAGAATTTCAGCACATCTCCAACTTTATATGTTTCTTTCCTGGGATAAGCATTTAAGTATGGATCCATTTCAGGAATACTGCATTCTCTTTCTATCAAAAAAGATAAATAATTGAGTGAGAATATTTAACCATTGCAAAATAAATATTATTTGTGTCACATAAAATGAGGTGCTGGGTACTGCATACACAGAACACACATTAATGTTCTTCCTTGAAAAACAATACATTATCTGGGATTTTGAGAAATATTAAGGTATTGAGCAGCAACATATATGCCTGATAATTTATTTGTAAAGTCAACTTGTTAATACTGGATCTGATTTTATCACTGACATTTACAAAATATAATGCTACTTTTTTGGTCTCAAAATGTAGAAATATTCTCTCAGAATAAAAAATACACAATTTTAAAACTGAATATAAATGAAAAAATGGTATTATAAAAAATATAACTGGGAAACTAGAACACACAAGAGAGACATTTCTCTTATATTTGAGTTACAGGTACATTAAAAATCACTTAATTTTATCTACAAGTATAGAAATCAAACTGAAACATGAAACAAAATGAGTAAACATGTTCAAGGTCACATAGGCATATTCTAGGTGTCTTGATTATGTATATGACAACACAAACATCTAATCTTATTGTACCTATAAATGAGCTTAACTATTAATATATGTTTAATTATTCTGATTCATTTTAAAAATGTATAAACTTATCATTGAAAATGTGTAAAATCTATGAAATTTGTGACATTGCTGTGTGTGGATTAGTCGCTCCCTTGTGTCTGACCCTTTGTGACCCCGTGGAGTATAGCTGGCCAGGCTCTCTGCCCATGGAATTCTCCGGGCAAGAATACTGGAGTGGGTAGTCATTCCCTTCTCTAGGGGATCTTCCTAACCAAGGGATCAAACCCAGGTCTCCCTCATTGTAGGCAGATTCTTTACCATCTGAGCCACCAGGGATTGCTACATATTATCAAAAATTTCATTATTCTTTATTTGGAATCTTCCTATTGCTAAATCATTTTTAAACTTCTCAATTGGAATTTAAGAATTAGAATCTCACCAAAAAGTAGAATCATACTATCTAAAATTCTTCAAACATTATCATAAAATTATACATAAGCTAACTAGTTTTACAAGTAATGCCCCCTCCCCCCAAAATCAATAAGTTTGTTTCTGCTTTTTTGTTATTGTTGTTTGTTTCTGTTTCTGCTTTTTTTAATGTTGAGTTTTGTAGCTTAGATGAGAGGTTACTATTGATGAGAATCATTGGGTTTCCTTTCCTAAAATTCTATTCCAAACTTCC
>NW_011477991.1:3452-6084 GCF_000754665.1 Bison bison bison | reverse complement strand
CCACATGCTGTATTGCATTTCTTACTAATAATTTATTTAGCAGGTTCTAAGTAGGTTTTCCCCTGTCTACTCCATCTGAAACTGTCTCTCTCACAGTTAATGTTGGCACCACATTTTTAGTCTTTTAACCTGGCTTATTAACTGAATTAGAAGTATTCATTAGTGTAACTATTCTAATGTAATTAGTTTACAATTTCCTTGATTAAACTGTATGGCAGGCATTATGACAAGTGTATATGAATAATTTATTTTAATAACTAAAAGATCTTTTGAAATATTAGAACATTTGTAGATATTAAATCATTTTACAGACTCAGAGGAGTGAATAAACCTTCAAATAGGTTGTTGCCCTTAGATTCATACTTAGCAAATGGTGGAATTGGATATAGAACCATTTCAGGCTGATTCCATAGAAATTACTATTAGTCAATTTATTATCCCTTGCTCTTAAATCATTTTACTCTGTCCAATCTATGCAACATTCATTCTGACATTTTTTTCTCCTAAATTCTCTGGGTCCTCCTTTCTTTCTGTCCACTTTGCCATCTATTCTTCTTCTGTCAGACACCTCAGTGTTGGAAGCTTCAGGACTCAGTCTTGAGCTTTCTTCTATTTTCATTCTACATTCTTTTCTAATCTGATGTCATAATTTAGAGAGTGATAATCTCATGTGTATATCTCCTGCTTAAACCTATGCATTCAACACTACAGTTGATGTATCCAATGTTTATGGTCCCCATTGGCCCAACCACAATGTGTTCAGGTCAAAGTTGTGATGCTCTTGCAAGAGTGTTCTTTCTCCTGCCAGTACCACGTACAAAGTCATTTCCATTTGCTTGCTTGCTTATGAGAAAATGGTATTCAAAACATGAGTCCCTTCAACTTTTGCTCTTTCTGACAACCAACATTTAGCAACGTTATGTGCATTTATTACCAGGAGAATATATCCCAAATCTATTCTCTGCTCTGAATCACTTCAGCCAAGAATTTATCTAATCCCCACACTTTTTCACCCCACATGGTTTCTTGAATCTTCTCTTGTCCATCATAAGCACAGCATACAGAAAAATCCACAAACGGCCTTCAAAAATCCAAATAAAATTATATCATTCCTTTTCTTAAAATTCCCTATGGCTTTTCACGAATCATAAAATCAGTCAATGTTAATATGCCTTGAAATAACCCAGCTCATCTTTCCTTTGCCTCATGTCAGCTTTAGCTCATAAAATCCTCTCTCATTCAGTAGAATCCGCCCACCTTCATATTTTCCAAATATTACCTTGCTGCCAAAGTTTGTACATAACTCTTCCCTTGACTTGGGACACTCAACATCCACTCAGCTTACCAGAGACTGAAGCCCTATTTTCAACCCTGGAAAAAACACATCTGATTGGCAAAATAGAAGAGATCCATGTCATTGTCCTCAGAACTTGTCCAAGTCAGAAAATAAAAAGCACCTGTCAAAACCTGCAGAAGTTAACATTCAAGGCAGGAGGTATAAGCAGACACTTACAAGCAAATACTTGAACAGGTTGCAAGACCCTATCATTTTGTATTGAGTGAGTCATTGGACTTTAAAACTTCCCCTCCTTCCAGTTTACATTAAAGTAGAAGGAAGCATCATTCCTTAAAGATGATTCTAGATCTGTGTAATTTGGTACAAATAAAACACTTCTGACAATTACTGTTAAATTTTGCTTATCTCTAAGAACATCTGGAAAAGAGTGCTTACCATAGCATGCAGCTTTATCAGACCAGCCGTCTTGACCACATACTATGGAGCCTGTGGTACGTCCATCTCGGTTCTCATACCCATCAACACATTCGTAGTCCAGCCTGTCGTTCAGCCTGAACCATGTGCCATCACTTTTGGCTCTGGCATTCTCAAATACTGGCCTGTCACAGGATTCTAAGGGATAATGGGATTGTGATTTCATTTCTAATATTATTTAGTGGGCAATTTGATTGAGTTTCATCTCAAGGGAAAAGGGCTTCACCAATTAGTATGTACTAATCATAAAAAATTAGCCAACCATGCCAGTGATATATCACTGTCCTGAAATAATTACTCAAAGTGAAAACAAGTGTATTTTTATGCAACATTTTTCTCAACACTTAATGTTCCTGAATTATTTACGTTATGAACATGTTCCTCAGTTGCTGTACTTGTGCATTTTTTTCCAAAGCTAGTATTAAAATAAGCCATTACAGAAGTATTATACTATTTTCATAACAGCATTTTCCTAATTAATATGCCAAATTAATTAGCAGTTGTGACATATTTGCCAGAGAAAACTTCAATGAAAAGAAGTAATTTTCAAAAGGCAAGTTAATTTTTTAAAGATGCTATAAAATTTTTAAAATTCACATGCTGATTTTCCTTTTCCAACTATATCTCTAATGGTTGTATATTATTTTATACTTATCGAGGTTGAATACAGACATAATTTTATTATTTATAGCTATTTATAAGAAAATATGTTAACAAACAATCTGTTTTCACTAACACCATGCTGCTGCTGCTGCTGCTGCTAAGTCGCTCCAGTCGTGTCCAACTCTGTGCGACCCCATAGACGGCAGCCCACCAGGCTCCCCCGTCCCTAGGATTCTCCAAGCAAGAACACTGGAGTGG
>NW_011477991.1:0-2624 GCF_000754665.1 Bison bison bison | reverse complement strand
GAGTCTCCTAAAATAAAAGCAGATGCAATCAGCACAAAGGTCTCAACTGAAAATAAATGAATTTATCCCGGAAGAGAGGTAAGGCTCTTAGCAAAATTATATTTTAGTCACAGGATGTTTTAAAGTGACAAAACGTTGAACTAAATAGTACAATGATATTCTAATCCACTAGTAATTAATCATTAAAGGCAAAAAAAAAAAGATACATTTTTCAAAGCTTTGTAATTGATCTTTTCAAATACAGCCATGGAACCACAAAACACTTCATATGACCCTGCCCCAGCAAAAAAATTTAAAAAAGAAAGAAAAAAGGACAAAAGAACAAAGTTAATACTTCTGTATAGTTATCATCAAGATAAAGAATACTAAGATAATGAATTACTTACTAATGCATACAGGTTGAGCTGACCATCCATTTTTCAGACATGTAATTAACCCTGATGTCTTACCATCTGCTGTTACATATCCTGGTTTACACTTATATTCTGTTTGTTTATTTAGGGGATACGTAAAGGTAGATTCAGACAAAAATCCATTCTCAATCCTTATATTGGATTTTGAACATGTTTCTAAAAGGGAGAAAGCATAAAGAAAAGGTAAGCATATATTTGATACACATTTCATAAGGACCCAAATAAGGTAATGATGCAAAAAAAGGGGAGTCACTTATGACTATAAACCAAGAAAACTTCTAATCATTTAAGGTCGTGTGTAAGAGAAAAAAAAAAAACAAAACAAAACAAAACTATGAGTTTCCAAAGATATTAAACCAAAACACTTGATTTCTGTTTTCTAGAACAAAGCAAGATTTAAAATACTCCAAATTCCTTCTAGGAAATTATTAGAAATCTGTTTGTCTAAAGGATCTGGAATCCCACAGCATGTCAGAAATCTTTTAGCAATGGGTTTCCTTTCCTGGGACTTGATGAAAGTATTGTCTAGTCTGGATCTCTTACACAACCCAGAACACAGATCAGGTGACGATCACAGAATCTTCCACCATTGTTACCCCAGCCTTTGTCTCTGAGAATTTGAAATGCTATCATCAAAACTGGGTGCTTAAAGCCATATCAGTACATGGAGTTCAACGAAGATGACAAAGATGAATACATCCATTCATTTTACTAAGGACAAAATACTGATCCTTCAAACCATGAATAACTAAACTTGGAAAAGTACAATTCTGTCACCTACTAGACATCTTCATAGAATTCAGCTAATTTTTTTAGTACTTCACGGATAAAGAAGAAATCAAAAGAGAAAACTGAATATTTTGAATTGAATGAAAATAAAACCATGATAATTAAAGTTTTATATGATTTATGAGATGACACAAAAGTGTGCTGAGGGGAATTTTAAAATTACATAGCAATAATAGTAATGATAAAGATGAAAATCAATAATTGCTTTTCCTTAAAACTGAAAATAGAAAAGCAAACAAGCCCAACACATACAATTTGGAAACACTGCAGTGATATTAGTAAGAGAGTGGAATAGGCCATCTTGACCTCTCCGTCCCTCCACAGACACACTGAATTAACAACTATGTGTGTATCAGCTCCTTCGATTCAAAATAGAAACAGTAGATGAGAAGTTCTGCATTCAAGGCAAGTGAGAAAATGCCAAAATCCTAAGTGGCAGGGAAAACTAAGACACATTCCTGTGATAAAATCCATGCAGCAGAGGACCATACAATTTGAAGGGAACACTCAACTCCCAGCTTCTCCTGGAGGAGCAAGGAGTTTGATCCACAATCTAGATTTTTGATTTTGCAAATGCTAGTCCAGGGTCCAGCTTCCAATTTACCTGCCTCTGGGAGGCCTAGGATTTCCAATCTCCTAGGATAACAGAAATGAAGTGGCAGTTATGAATCTGTACCAGCACTTCTCACAGGTCTTCCCTTAGCTTAATGAAGAGTGAGCAACTCCCAGTTTCTCCATGAAAGGAATGAGATAGCACATCTGGACCTTCATCTTTTCCAGCTCTGCCTGAGGAATTGGCTTCTAACTAACCTGTCCTTGACAGCTGATGAAACCCAAAATTTGCATTTGTGCCTGGGGACTACAGAGAGCTAAATCATGGTGCAGAAGGCACAGGGTTTGAAGTAGCATGCAGGCATTTGCCACAGCTCCTCTCCCCAGTTCAGTGCACAGTGAGCTAGGTGATAAACTCCAATTGCCTGTTTCACCAAGTATTCTGACTTATAGATCACTACATACTCTCGAATCCTGGAGAAGGCTGACTACAAACTCAGAAGTTTGGATGAGCAGAGAGGTTAGAGAGGTAACCAAAATTCTGGCCAATCTGTTTGAAAAGGCTGAATTTTGGAAAGGTTCTACTACTGAGGCCAATCTGTGAAGACTAGGACAAGTGGATGTTTAGTCTAATGCACAGATATCAACACAGAGAGTCAAGAAAAATGATCAACTGAGAAGTATGTTCAAATGAGAAAAACAAGATATCCATTGCTTTTTATCTTGACCCAAAAACCGAAGTTTGACACCGCCCACAGCAATCCTGACTTGGAGTGAGGTGTGGGCTCTATACCATACACTGAGATCCACGACGGCGGAAGAGTACATCTCTCTCCACGGATACATCAGGAATACACCTCCAGACACAGA
>NW_011477990.1:20985-24380 GCF_000754665.1 Bison bison bison | reverse complement strand
ATATATATATATATATATATATGTTTTAAAATGGCAGTTTAGGTAAATTTCTTGATTTCTTTCCTTGTGTGTGAATATGATTTAAGTGAGAATATATGATGGGCAAAATTTACCAAATCCAAAAACAGAAGTCCAGAAGAGAGAATTTTTTCTGATTATCACTTTACAAATTTTATTACATGCAAACACTTAAATTATTTTATTTAAAAATATTCATTTTAAATTTTTTAGAAATTCAGGTTTTTCTTCAAAGCATCAAAATTAATTTTGCAAAAATACATGGAATTTTCATTATAGTTCACAATTATTTTATCATATATTTGTTGTTGTTCAGTTGCCAAGTTGTGTCTGACTCTTCATGACCTCATAGACTGTAGCTTCCCTGTCCCTATAACATTATATTAAAATATATTATCCATATTAGCAAATGATGAGCATAATCTTAATCTAATATTTCTAACTCTTCCTCTGTTTGTAACCATTTGCTGATCCCATTCTATTTCTTCAGTTTTCTTTTGAATTATTCCCTTATTTTCTTCACTTTTCATTCATTATCACTGTTTCTGAATACCACATTTATGATTCTTCTTTCATTTCTTTTATTATTCATATTTCCAGATGTCTAAATAAGGTGCTCTTCTCTTCATTGTCCCTGATGATTAATTGTTGCTCTTTCAATGTTAAAATTAAGGAAAGTAGTTAGCTCAGCCATCTTTAATTGGCTGAGTACATAGATTTTCTTCAAGTCTGCTTTCCTGTACTTATAAATCCTTTCCTCACATAGCCATCAAATATTATCCCGTGTACCTTACAAGATTCTGTTTGAAATAAATTCAAAGGAGTACGTTCCAGATTATGAACAGCTCTAGTAATCATATCTACTCCCACTTCATTTGCATTTACACTGACACAGTCAAAGGCGTCCAGATAATTTCCTAGGAACAAAAAAGTCAGAAATAAATTAACAGTCAAGGTTTTTTATTCCTCTAAAGTTATGCAAGTGTCACATAAATATTGAACAAAAAGGTTGACAAAGACCCTTGGAAATCAGCACATTCAGGAAAGTGTCTCTTGCTTCCCTGTAACACACATGACAGTTCACTTAGGTGCCTTCCTCAAACCTCTAGAGTTTCTCCAGGCTACCAGACCTTCTTTATTCTTTACTATATACTCCCTCATGTTGTTTGGATCAAAGTGCTTTCATCATCAAGCATTTACTTCAAGTTGTATATTCTATTATTTCATTCTGTGCATCCATTCCACAAGATCTAACTAAAGTTAAACTGCAGGGGAATACAATAGTTTCTTGTCAATTTTATTTTTTCTATCAAGTTAGAGTTCTCAGATTATAAATTTTGTGTTAGTTTTGTAAATCTCATAGGAGAATATTGACAGGTATTTTCTTTTGACCTCATGGTTATTGAGTTTTATGCTTGTTCTCTTATATTTCTTTATAATTATGCTAAATCCAGATTCCATATATTAGATTTATCTTACATTCAAAGTGTCTTCCTCTCTAAAAAACAGTTTGATCACTCCTTCACAGATCTGCTTGGTCTTCACACCATAGACAATTGGATTCAAGGTGAGGGGCAGCAGTAGATAGAGGTTGGCTATTAAAATGTTGATATGGTGAAATATGCTGTGTTCCCGAAAGCGATGAGTGAAGAAGGCTGGGACATAGGTGATGACAATAGCACATATACGTGAAGTACAGGTGCTGAAGTCTTTGTGATGAGCATCTGCAGAGGATACATTTCCTACAGCATGGTTAAGTATAGTATAAGAATAAAATAAAATGCAGAAAATATCAAACCCTCCAATCAACATAGCAGCTATGAGACCATAGATGGCATTATCTTGATGTTGCCACAGGATGGTTCTGCCAGAGACATATGTTCACAATAGTGTGTTGAATGAGGTTGCCTTTGCAGTGGGGAAGACACTTGATCAGGAAAGTGAATGGTATCATAAGCAACACACTTCAAGTCAAGGTGACAAGGTCAACTTTGGTAATTATGGTGTTGGTGAGGATGGAAGAATATCATGGTGTGTATTAGTTGCTCAGTTGTGTCCAACTCTTTGCGACCACATGGACTATAGCCTGCCAGGCTCCTCTGTCCATGGGATTTTCCAGGCAAGAATCCTGGAGTGGGTTGCCATTTCCTTTTCCACGGGATCTTCCTGACCCAGAGATTGAACCCCGTTCTCCCACAATGCAGGCAGATTCTGTACCATCTGAGCTACCAGGGAAGAATAACATAGAGGGTAACAAATGGTCACTTAGCAATCCAGAGACATAAGCATGAGCACACCAGACACCATGCCTATAAGCATGTGGATGAAAAACATCTGCACAAGGCAAGCATTACAGTCAATCTCTCTGAAACTGAGCCAAAAGATACACAAAATATTGGGAACAAATGAAGGGCACCCACTAGCATCTGTAAGGGACAGTAAGGCTAGAATTAATACATGGGCCAATGAAAGGCCTCCTCATGACAGATAAGATAGATAAGGCCACAGTTCCCCATGACAGCAATGATGTAAATGAGTCAGAATGGCACTGAGATCCAGATGTGTGGAGGTTCCAGTCCAGGAATCTCATTGAAGATGAAGTATCTTGGTGTCAGGCTGGAGCTTTGACTCCATGCATGATGGTCAATTGCAAAATATTTTACTTTTGGTATCAATAAATGTGTCCTATAAAAGAAGGTAGTAGTTTTTCAGTCAGAGTCAAAAGATGGACAAGTATTTGCACAATATAAAGTATGTTTAGAGGATAAATCATCTTTTTTGTAGCCTGACTGTGCTATTTGATCCTACTCAACAGTCTTGAGAATTCTACCAAATCAAAAGAATTCAAACAGTGCAAACATAATAACAAAGACCTGGTCTTGCTTGGCTTTATATTGTTAACTCTTCCTATAGGAACCTGTTCCTATTCCTAGGCCATTCACTAGCCCTTGCTTTGGTCTCATCTACAAATTTCCAAATGATGGACTCAGTTTTAATAAAACTGATTCTCTTAAGTCACATAATTTCCCTTCCTACAAGAAGTTCTTTCTGTTGTGTCCACTGGATTATAGTCGAATTTTGTGAGCACCTAATTATTGCAATGAAAGATGAACTCCCCAGGTGGGTAGGTGCCCAATACACTACTAAAGATCAGTGTATAGTAATAACTCCAGAAAGAATGAAGGGATGAGCCAAAGCAAAAGCAACACCCAATTGTGGATGGGATTGGTGATAGAAGCAAGGTCCGATGCCATAAAGAGCAATATTGCATAGGAACCTGGAATGTCAGGTCCATGAATCAAGGCAAAATGGAAGTGGTCAAACAGGAGATGGCAAGAGTGAATATTGACATTCTAGGAATCAGTGAACTAAAATGG
>NW_011477990.1:20484-20718 GCF_000754665.1 Bison bison bison | reverse complement strand
AAGATAACACTGTCCTCAGGCAAGATACATCCTTGTAAAGACCAGGTCTACTCCCATAATTAACATTTTAAGATAACAGAAGGTTGAATCCAAAGACTGTCCTTAGGCAGGATACGTTATTGTTATATAATCCTAAGGAATGTGGAGAAAGAAAAAAAGTTTGTCCTTTCTTCCTCCTTGAGAATTCCAGATCCCTCTCTCCTTGGGGACCCCTAGACTCCCTATCAACCTGCC
>NW_011477990.1:18378-19707 GCF_000754665.1 Bison bison bison | reverse complement strand
TGAAGAAAGTAGGGAAAACCACTAGACCATTCAGGTATGACCTAAATCAAATCCCTTATGACTATACAGTGGAAGTGAGAAATAGATTTAAGGGACTATATCTGATAGACAGTGTGCCTGATGAACTATGGATGGAGGTTCATGAGATTTTACAGGAGGCAGGGATCAAGACCATCCCCAAGAAAAAGTAACACAAAAACACAAAATGGCTGGCTGAGGAGGCATAACAAATAGCTGTAAAAGGAAGAGACGTGAAAAGCAAAAGAGAAAAGGCAAGATATACTCATCTAAGGGCAGAGTTCCAAAGAATAGTGAGGACAGATAAGAAAGCCATCCTCAGTGATCAGTGCAAAGAAATAGAGGAAAACAACAGAATGGGAAAGACTTCAAGAAAATTAGAGATACTAAGGGAGCATTTCATGCAAAGATGGGCTCAATGAAGGACAGAAATGGTTTGGACCGAACAGAAGCAGAAGATATTACGAAGAGGTGGCAAGAATACACAGAAGAACTGTACAGAAAAGATCTTGAGGACCCAGATAATCGTGATGGTGTGATCACTCACCTAGAGCCAGACATCCTGGAATGTGAAGTCAAGTGGGCCTTAGAGTGTATTACTACCATCAAAGCTAGTGTAGGTGATGGAATTCCAGTTGTGCTCTTTCACATCCTAAAAGATAATGCTGTGAAAGTGCTGCACTTAATATGCCAGCAAGTTTGGAAAACTCAGCAGTGGCCACAGGACTGGAAAAGGTCAGTTTTCATTCTAATCCCAAAGAAAGGCAATGCCAAAGAATGCTCAAACTACTGCACAATTGCACTCATCTCACATGCGAATAAAGTGATGCCCCAATTCTCCAAGCCAAGCTTCACCAATACATGAACTGTGAACTTCCAGATGTTCAAGCTGATTTTAGAAAAGGAAGAGGAACCAGAGATTAAATTTCCATCTTCTGGATCATCAAAAAACAAAAAACAAAAAACAAGAGAATTCCAGAAAAACATCTACTTTTGCTTTATTGACTATGCCAAAGCCTTTGACTGTGTGGATCACAATATACTGTGGAAAATTCTTCAAGAGATGGGAATACCAGACCACCTGACCTGCCTCTTGCAAAATCTGTATGCAGGTCAGGAAGCAATAGTTAGAACTGGGCATGGAACAACAAACTGTTTCCAAGTAGGAAAAGGAATATATCAAGGCTGTATATTGTCACCCTGATTATTTAACTTCTATGCAGAGTACATCATGAGAAACGCTGGACTGGAAGAAGCACAAGCTGGAATCAAGATTGCCAGGAGAAATAGCAATAACCTCAGATACTGCAG
>NW_011477990.1:13657-17799 GCF_000754665.1 Bison bison bison | reverse complement strand
TTGGAAAAGACTCTGATGCTGGGAGGGATTGAGGGCAGGAGGAGAAGGGGACGCCAGAGGATGAGATGGCTGGATGGCATCACTGACTTGATGGACATGAGTCTGAGTGAACTCTGGGAGTTGGTGATGGACAGGGAGGCCTGGCGTGCTGCGATTCATGGGGTCACAAATAGTCGGACACGAGTGAGTGACTGAACTGAACTGATGCTGGGAAAGATTGAAGGCAGGAGGAGAAGGGGATGACAAGGGATGAGATGGCTGGATGGCATCACCGCCTCAATGCACATGAGTTTGAGTAAACTCTGGGAGTTGGTGATGGACAGGGAGGCCCAGTGTGCTGTGGTCCATGGGGTCGCAAAGAGTCAGATACGACTGAGCAACTGAATTGAACTGAATTATTGCACATGTCTTCCAAGCTGAGCATGATCTCTCTACAATTCTCGATATTCCAAGTCATATTAATCATGGACAAAATATTTGATAGGCCAAAAAGTTACAAAGATTTATAGCTTAAAAAGCACAGCCATAGGCACATCTTTTATATCTCTAATTGTTTCTTGTTGATAAAAGTGAAAGATTTTAGTTTATATTTAACTAATGGCAATGTTAGACTCTAATTAATTCTCATGTTTTCTATTTATTCTCTTGAATCTCTATGTTGGTAAGCAGAGAATATATACATATTATATAAGTAATCATATGCTCATATCTTTTTTTGTGTTAGTTTTAGCCCCCAAATAGCTATGAAACATTATATTGGATAGGGCATAATATTTATTAATCAAGCTGCGTTTTGGGAAAGTTCAGTTCAGTCACTCAGTCGTGTTGCACCTTTTGCAACCACATGGACTGCAACAAGCCAGGCTTCCCTGTCCTTCACCAACTCCTGGGGCCTGCTCAAACTCATATCCATTGAGTTGGTCATGCCATCCAACCATCTCATCCTCTGTCGTCTCCTTTTCCTCCTGCCTTCAATCTTTCCTAGCATCCAGGTCTTTTCCCATGAATCAGTTCTTCACATCAGGTGGCCAAAGTATTGGAGTTTCAGCTTCTTCATCAGTCCTTCAAATGAATATTCAGGACTGATTTCCTTTAGGATTGACTGGTTTGATCTCCTTGCTGTCCAAGGGACATTCAAGAGTCTTCTCCAACACCACAGTTCAAAAGCATAACCTGGTAAAGTTAGAGTTCCAGTTTTCTTCTGTACTCTGGGACACATATAAAGTTTTTATGATTAATATCAAAAGATTTCAGGATCCTTCTTTTCTGAGAAAATTCTTCACTTATATTTTTAAACCTTCTTCTTTAGTCTCTTTTGATAACCAACTTGATTATATTGTATTTTATACTGTATATTTTTATCATTTTCATAAAATACTTCATATATTTTCTGTTACATTTTAATCTTCCCCATATCACATACTTTTCCAACATTCTAATCTTGATTGTGTTCTCTCTCTCTGTCACTCTCTCACCATGAGATTTAGCCTCGAGTTGTCTATAAGTGCTTTTTTTCACCATTACTTTAATTGGTGGAAAATTTTTAAAATAATTTTATATAAATAATATCAATATATAAAGCAGAATAAAAGCAAAATTTTCTAGAAAGAAAAAAGGATTAGAGCTATAAAATTTTAAAGCAATCTTCTCAACTGTGAATTCTTTTAGTATTAAGAAAAACCAGGGAGATTTTGACCACAGGCCAGGACATTTTCAACAAAATATACAAGACTATCACAAATACATTTGGTATTACTACTGTTATTTGGCTCTCTAAGATAAATATAAGTAAAGCCATGCCTAGCCATCTCTTAAGCCTCTATATTGGTTTCAGGTGTATAGCATAGTGACTCAGTATATTTACAGGTTGTACAGCATTAAACTTTATTGCAAGATGAGGACTAGAATTCCCTGTGCTATATAAGATATACTTTGGTGAAAGTCTTACCATTTCCTAAGGAAGATTCCTTTGCCTTTGGAGAGCAGATAAATTTTTCTATTATTGTACAGAAATATGCTTGTTTGCAATATTATCTTTGGTCCTTGTCATATCAACATCACACAATCTTCTTTCTCTAATGCCTAACCTACATTTAATTTTTCCCGCATTTCTACTTTCTCTTCATGGCAGTTGGCAAATCCCATTGGTTTCAGAAGACCAAAAGTAAGATAATGTAGTCGTCCTTATTCAACCACCCTATGATTCAAATCCCTCCTCTTTAGTAGTGTCTGTGTGCCGCTTTTTTTCTTCTGAATCACTCAAACCACTTGGTTTTTCTTCTGAATCACTCAAACTCCGCCTGATGTCGAATGTTTTAAAATCCCTATTCATGACTGATCTTGCTCAGAATGACTGTACTGCATTGGTTAGTGACTTCTCTGGGGATTTTCCAAGCAAAGGGAAAACATTTGTTTAGAGCTTCACAGGTAGATACTATTTAGGTCCCTAATGAGAGAGGAGGTAATTTTAGCTTTGTTGAAACTAAGTCTATATTTAGAATATATTTGAAAATGGGGAGACCTCAATAATTACTGTCTATTTTAACATTTTTTCTTTCGTAGGACATATGAACTGTGTCTAGTATTCACTGAAGTATAAACTACAATTATATATTAGTTCCCAGAGTGCTTCAATTCCAGCTTTATAATTTTTGTCATAACTTTATCTGCATGGCATGTATGGGGCTCAAACCTTTCTAAAAAATATTGAGTAAACAATAATATTAATATTTTCAAGTCATTAAAAGTGGAAGTCACCGGTTAGAAGAAAATATATGGCAACATATGTAACTGAGAGAAGGTTTCCAAAATACATAAGGAAATCCTGTATACCTATGTATATGAATACAATATTCTAAAGTGAAATGGGCAAAAGGTTTAGCTTCCACCTGCCTCCTTGAAAAAAAGTGTTCAATAACCTAGGATTTATGAAAGGGTATTCCATCCTCATTATCACCAGGAAAATGCAAATTAAGATCCTATTGTTGTTGCTCAGCCAGTTGTGTCTGTCTCTTTGTGGCTCCATGGACTGAAGCCTACCAGGCTTCCCTGTCCTTCATTATCTCCTGGAGTTTTCTCAAACTCATGTCCATTCAGTCAGGGATACCATCCAGTCATCTCATCCACTGTCACCCACTTCTCCTGCTGCCCTCAATCTTCCCCAGCATCAGGGTCTTTTCCAGTGAGTCAGCTCTTTGCAACAGGTGCCAAAGTATTGGAGCTTCAGCTTCAATATCAGTCTTTCCAATGACTATTCTGGTTTGATTTCCTTTAGGATTGGTTTGATCTCCTTGCTGTCCAAGGGACTCTCAAGAGTCTTCTCCAGCATTACAGTTAGAAAGGGTGAATTCTTCAGCTCTCAACCTTCTTTATGGTCCAACTCTCACCTTTGTACATGACTTCTGGAAGAACCATTGCTTTGACTATATGAAACTTTGTCAGCAAAATGATGTCTCTGCTAATGAAATACCACAGTTCTGACAATATCAAGTGCTGGGAAGAGTAGAAAGTGACTAGAATTCTCACACTGTGGATAAGAGTTTAAACTAATGCAACCATCTTGGAATATAGTTGATGCTATATACCAAAAGCTAAGCTAAAAATACCATATGATCCAGAAATTCCACTCTGTGGTTGTAAACCAAAGAAATGCACAAATATTTGCTGCAAAAGATGTATACAAAAGACATATACAAGATTGTTCATTGGAGTATTATTAACAGGAATTCATCAAAAAAGTGTTCAAGAGTACAATAAATAATTGTATATTCACAAGTCACAATATTACTGAGGAATGAAAGTGATCCAAATAATGCTTCACAAAACAACATGGATAATTTTAAATACAATCACTGTAATTTTTAAAGCTCAGAACTGAGCTTACTCTCTTCTGAAACTTGGAGTTGCAAGATAGTACATAATAATTACATAATAATAATTATTATTGCATAACAATAATTGCATAATAATTGCAAAAATACATCTACATTTCTTTTTCATTCTGTCTCTTTCCATTTATTTCCCTTCCCTCCTCTCTTTCTTCCCTCTTCTCTTGTTTCTCTTGTACCATACCTATTTTCTCTTGTTTTCTTTACATGTAACCTATTCCCTGCCTAAATCTGAATTGAATTTTGTTTTTAATC
>NW_011477990.1:8759-12448 GCF_000754665.1 Bison bison bison | reverse complement strand
CAGCCCACCAGGCTCCTCTATCCACAGGATTCTCTAGGCAAGAACACTGGAGTGGGTTGCAATTTCCTTAGTATACTGTATTGGTGTTTTTCTTTCTGGCTTACTTCACTCTGTATAATAGGCTCCAGTATCATCCACCTCATTAGAACTGATTCAAATGTCTTCTTTTTAATGGCTAAGTAATACTCCACTGTGTATATGTACCACAGCTTTCTTATCCATTCATCTGCTGATGGGCAGCTAGGTTGCTTCCATGTCCTGGCTAGTAAACATTTTATATGCCCACAATAGTCTTTTCATTGTTCTACATGCTAATCTTGTCTCTCCTTTATCAGGACATTATCACAGGCTCAATATAATGCTTGTCTGTGGTGGTATTGTTTTCCCTTTTTATTCATCTTTAACCAGAGTTAGATTTGTCTATTTCAAGTGTTTTTCAGCAAACATGGAACATTCATACGTATGTTTCTTTCACTCTTATCCTTGTTGTACTTAGACATGGATGGAAGAACAGTATATAGTTTCGTATACCACTGTCAGTTTTTAGCAAAGTTTGATCAGGTTCTCTCTTCTTGAGGAATTGTTCTTCTTCTACCATGGCTATTAGTGTACAATTTATAAATTTGAGAAACTTCTTAAATCAAGATTTATCCTATCAATACCCCCACCTAGTAATTATTAGCAAAGACTTATGGACTAAATTACTAGTGCACATTTCTTGCTACATTTTAATACTTACTTGTTGTTTAATTGTTTTCTATACTTGAAGCTTTCCCCAGTCTGTTGAAAGTAGTGTGGTGTGGTGAATTATATATGTGGTATGGGGAATTAAGACAGTTGCATAAAATGTCAGGATATACACTGATTACTTCACTATATAGAGAAAATAACTGAATGTAGAGAGAAAGATTATTGCCAGAAAATGTCTTTACTGCAGTAATCTTTGTCTTTTTGATTCATCTATAATAAAATGTGTTTGCATTAGTGTTTCCAAAAATTATGACAGTTATAACATTTTTTCTCTATCTTTGGGCTAATGGGCATAGATTTTAGCAGAACAGTATGATGATGTAAGATTCTAGGATTAATGCTTATCTAACTTTTACACATGAACAATAGATTATCAATACTGAAGTTATTTAAGTAAAAGTTTTGTATAGGTACTAAATTTTCATCTATTCCCTTGCTTTTGTGATTTCTCTTTTTATTTCTATTTTTTTTCTGCTTTTAGATATTCCTGTCTGTAATTTCAGAAATATATTTAATCTAGTATTTTTATATATATTTAGAGTGTCAGGGGAAATTGTGTTCTTGTTGACATTTACACTATCATCCTTGCTGGAAATCGTCAAAATATCAGCTCAAGATGACTAATAGCAAGTATACTAGCATTTTTGGTGTAATATATCTTCAGAAATCTCTGCTACATATCATAGTGTTCAAAATTTTTAGCAGACATATAGCATACTTTTCAAATTACTTTCAATGACACACTTCAATATTAATAAATGTGTATTTAAAATGTGCATTTCACAACTACCTGTCACCATACATGGTTTGGATTGACAATAAAGTTCATAAAACTCAGAAAACTTTCAAAAGCAAAATAAATAAATAAATAAATAAAAGGGTAAAAAAAAAAAAAAAAGAAAACTTTCATCTAGAACTGCATTTCCTCAGTGTACAGACAGATATAGGTAATGGAAATCAGTATACAATGTATCTTCATGCTTAAGTGCCCAGTAATGGTCCAAGAGCAGTTTCCTAGCTTTCCAAATTTTGCAGTTCGTAATGGTACCCCACTCCAGTACTCTTGCCTGGAAAATCCCATGGACGGGGGAGCCTGGTAGGCTGCAGTCCATGGGGTTGCTAAGAGTCGGACACGACTGAGCGACTTCACTTTCTCTTTTCACTTTCATGAATTGGAGAAGGAAATGGCAACCCACTCCAGTGTTCTTGCCTGGAGAATCCCAGGGACAGGGGAGCCTGGTAGGCTTCTGTCTATGGGGTCGCACAGAGTCGGACACGACTGAAGCGACTTAGCAGCAGCAGCAGCAACAAGGCCTGTTACAATAAACAAAAAATCAGTATTTGTGAATACTTAGCCATTATGCAAGCTTGCTTGGGGTGATAAACCTCACCTTGGAGTCAAAAATCCAGATGTTCAGCTTTGTGGTAGCTGAACTTAAAGAAAACAAAACTATAAAGTCAGCCAAACCCAAACGATTATAGATTTTGCTGGTGAATTTCATCTATTTCTTCTGCTGCTGCTGCTGCTAAGTCGCTTCAGTCGTGTCCGACTCTGTGTGACCCCATAGACGGCAGCCCACCAGGCACCGCCGTCCCTGGGATTCTCCAGGCAGGAACATTGGAGTGGGTTGCCATTTCCTCCTCCAATGCATGAAAGTGAAAAGTGAAAGTGAAGTCGCTCAGTCGTGTCTGACTCTTACTAGCACTTCACAATTATTTCAAAGACTTATTCCATGTCTGCTTCAAAAATCTTCCAGAGTTATCTTTAAGAAATTATTTCTTCTATGTTTCTATGACTCTATTTCCTTGCTTACCTTCATAGTTTTCATTTAGATCACATCGATTGAAATATTTGAATATTATTCTCCTTAATAGGGGAAATTCCACACAGCTTGTGTAGACATGGGATAGTTTAAAAAACTAAACCCAGTAATACAAAATGATGTGGTAAGAGGAATAGTGAAGTAAATGAAGTCATTAGAATAAGTGAAGGGCCTTATGAAACAGACTCAGATTTCTTTTTCTATGGGTTTCCCCCAAGAACAGATGAATCTCCAACACAGGGTCAGTAAATCTTTTATTTTTTATGATGCGCACCCTGTTAGAGGCTTGTTCAACATACAAATCATTAGGACTCTATGCATCACATTATTTAAAATAGTTTTAAAATCACTGTGGAAGTCCTTTTAGGAAAAAGTCCTCAAATTCATAGGCGTATTTCTTATTTATTTAATTTTAACCATTGATGAGTTCTACCAAAAGGTCAGTTAATAGTATAGCAGATATTCAGTGAAACAATGAGATCAATTGGTTTAAAATTTACACTCAAGAATCTCATCTAAAATATTATTTGTCCTTCCTTGCTTTTCAATATTAATGCTTTAATCTATTTTGCAGATAAGATATCTTTCTCCTTAAAAAGTAACTTGATGACTCCTTCCCGGATCTGCTTGGTCTTGACTCCATATACAATTGGGTTCAGGGTAGGAGGCAACATCAAATAGAGATTAGCAATTATGATATGGACATGAGGAGGAATACTTTTTTCCCCAAAGCGGTGAGTAAAAATGGTGAATAAGGCTGGAACGTATGTAATGACAATAGCACATATGTGAGACGTACAGGTGCTGAAGGCTTTGTGACGAGCATCTGCAGAAGACAGACTCACCACTGCTCGCAAGATCATAGTGTAAGACATAGAAATACAGAAAATATCAAAGCCCCCAATCAGGAGGGCTGCCAAGAGACCATAGATGGCATTGACCTTGACTTTGCCACAGGACACCTTGGCCACAGACATGTGGTCACAGTACGTGTGGGGAATGAAGTTGCCTCGACAATAGGGCAGGCGCTTGGTAAGGAAAGTGAATGGAAAGATGAGCATCACACCCCTCAGCAGAGTGGCAAGACCAGCCTTGGCAATGACAGCACTGGTGAGG
>NW_011477990.1:3481-8508 GCF_000754665.1 Bison bison bison | reverse complement strand
ATGATGTACATGAAGCAGAATGGCAGGGAGATCCAGATGTGTGTGCTTTCCAGCCCAGGAACACCATTCAGGATAAAGAATCCTGGTGTCATGCTGGAGATATTGGCTCCAGACATAATGCCGGACATGTGGGGGACATTTTATATTCTTTGTCCGCAATTGCTCTCTGTATAGGAGATAGAGGTGGGGTTAGAGACCAAATATAAGAATGGTTTGTAGAACGATAACAATGAAAGCCATGAACATTCATATTGTTAGGATAATCAGGATGGTTTTTTATTTCCCAGGCTCTAGCAAAAGAATCTTTGAACTATGTTATCTAAAAATAAATAGTAGAGTCTTACTTTGTTTAATGTGTAGCAGCAAACTTTCTGCTTAAGAAAGTTAGAAAGGATACTTTCTACTATCCTTACTGTCTCTGTCTCTTACAGCTCTTGCCTTGAAGATTATGAGGAAAGCAAGTTATATATGCAAAATTGTTCTGGATATCTTGCTAATGATAACATACTGTAGAAACTCAATAACATTTTTGAAGCAGTAAGGATTTAATATTATTGGCATTCAATCTCTGATGCCAATATCATGCTTTTCCATGTTGTGAAAATTCAGTTGTTCTTGAGAAGGAAAAAAAAAACCAATATTTACATTTCTAAATCATTAAAAAGTTTTATGGCATTTTGGTAAAATTTAAAAAAACTTTTTGATTTCATTCAGATACAGAATTCTTTTCATTTGGCTTCTCTGTCTTTCTACCTAAAATAATTTCTTTATTTTTAAAACAAACTAACACTCAAGAAACCCTTGAATTTCTGAAGATTATTGATTGCCTATACTGCTGTAATTTAAACAATATTTCATTATAATTGTACAGGTAATCAGTACAACAGACAATACCATATCTTTGGATTGTTATTTCTTGTAGGGCAGTAGAAATGAATGAAAGATATTTGAAGAAATTTATAGATTCAGGGATATTTGAGTAAAATGAAGGTTCCAAATGGTTAAAATTCTTCTTTTATTCGAAAAAATAAAATGATGCTTAAGCTGTGCCATAAACCTGAGTTCTCATGCAGCAAAGTCAGTGTCAAACACACCCATCATTCAGCAGACTTAAGTAGATACTTGTAGTGTGATGGCATGTATTACATGGCAGTGAAGCCATAAGGTACAGATTCTTTTCACCTAAATATTCAAGAAATTACCATTATGTCTACTTCTACTGACCAGACTACATAGAAACCACCATAGAAAGAAGAAATACAAAGGAATACAAGTTTCAGAGGCTCATGGTCTCTGCTTCCTAAGCTGACTTCATCTTGTGTGAACCATCTCTTCTAATAAAAAAGACTCTCCCAAACTTCTCCTGAAATGTCACCACCTGGAGAAACTATCATTTTATGGACCTGGATTAGAAACACTTAAAGATAAAAATCTCCAGTGTCCACCATCTTTTATGTATACACCATGAGGAAATGAATAAAGTGGAAATGAGGTTAAGTCTAGCCACCCATAAACACAAAAAAACATTGTCTCTTAAGAAGTGAAAGGGAAAGAGAAATACATTGCTTCTTGCTAATGTTGTCTTTTGGTAATTGTGCCTATATTCTTAGCCATTGTATTATTATCCAGGAATATCTCTATCTTTTTCAAATGGCTATTTTAAAAAATTACCCAAACTTACCTCAGTGTTAGGCACAAACAAGTTCTTATTCATGGCTGAGAATCCTTAGGCATTTTTCAAAATCTGGGCTGGCATCTTCTTACATAGGAATTTTAGTTTCCCTGGAGAATCTTCAGCAAGGTATCCCAGGTGATTGACTCTCCACAATTAGATGTCTCAGAAGAATCTGTATGAAAGAGAAAGAACTTTGGGCTTATGGTACTAGATAGGCATTTAGAAACTTTTGAATAGAAAAAGGAACAACAAAAGCAAAAACATATTAAAGTTTAATGCTTTATTCCCAAGTGAGAAATATGACCACCAAGACTGGTGGAGACAAATATCATTTAAAAGTTTCTTCTCTTATTGCAAAATAAATACATTTTTTTAATGTAGAAAAAAATCTAAAAAGAAACTATAGAAAAGCATAATAAAAACTTGGAAAATCACTTGTTATTCTAATGAAGCAATGACCATTTTAAAATGCTTTATCTATTTGTCCAATAATTTTGGATTACTAATGTATAATATTCTCTTTCATATAAATTTCATACTGTATGAAGTTTTGCACATTTTCCTCTATTTAATATAATGTACATTTCCCATGTCATTCTATACGCCTTGCAGTTGAAAGTTTAGAGCTAAACTTTCCATTCAATAGTTGAAGCAAAATTAAACATTTTATTACTCTTGAATATTTAAATTGTTTCTAATTTTTGTTATCAAAGAGAATTATTTTATGGATATCCTCATCTGTTTGTACTATTGATTTTCCCCTCTTAGAATTATTAGAAATAGATTTGAAATTTGTGGAAAAAGAGGCATAGACAATTCAATTATGTTGATAAAAGTTGGAAAAATTCATCTTCGTAAAAAAATCTTCTTCATATGGGATTTTCACTCCCATACACTATTAGTATGCTATCCCTCTAAAGTACTAACTATTATATGCCTGCTCTCTTTTCCCCAACTGAATTTGTTATTTAGCTTGATATTTTGATATTTTAGCTTGACTTAAAATCAACTTTGTTAGTAGGGCCTATGAACATTCTTTCCAAGTGTTTTTTGGTCAGTTGTTTTTCTAATATTTGGATTATTCATGCTTCTCCTTATCCATCTCAGTAGAGGTGTTAGCTTTGATTTTATTGCTTGCTGGGAACTTTCAGTACTAAAATATGAACACATCTGTCATAGTTTGCAACCATTTTCAAAGGTAGTATTGTTACTAAACTGAACTGGAATTCACTTGCCAGATGCACAGCAAATCAATCTACTGACACCAACTTGTGGTGAGGGGAAGTATAGCATTTATCGCAGGGCACCAAGCAAGGAAAAGAGGAAGATGGTAAAGAACCTGCCTGTCAATGTTGGAGATGTAAGAGACACAGATTCAGTCCCTAGGTCTGGAAGATCCCTTGGAGGAGGGCATGGCAATCCACTCTAGTAGTTTTGCCTGGAGAGTCTCATGGACATAAGAGCCTGGCGGGTTGTAGTCCATAGGGTCACAAAGAGTCAGATACTACTGTAACAACTTAGCACACACACATGAGTGCATGCTCAAAAGATCCAAACCCCTCGTGTCTTTTAAGGAAGGGTTTTCAAAGACAGTGAGAAGAATAGAATCATAAGATGTGTGATCAGTTTTGCACAAATCTCTAATTGTTGGTGAGGATATATCAAGGTGAAGTTTCAGGAATCAACATCAACAGTCTTCTGACTACAACCAGTCTGGTGTCTGTGTGATTGTGGTGAGCAATCTCCATTGGTGGGGCTCTGGTTTTTGCAAAACAACTGAGGAATGCACATGAGCCCTTTACCTATATCTTCCAAAAGGAACTGGGAGTTCTTTATGGCTGACATTGTTTAAGTTATTATTACTTTTCTTGTCTGACTGCTTTTACTTTGTACTTTGCCTCTACATTCCCTTACTTCTCTAATGTTAATTCCTTGGGCTTTCTCTTTGGAATTTGGAGAAGGACTAGGAGACTAAAGCTTTTTCTATAAACAAGAAGCAGGGGAACACAGAGGGGTCTTGTCACCAAGAAGGTTCCTTGGGGTCCTGCCCAGTTTCAATTCCCTCTTTTCTTTGATACTCCTCCATCTTGAAGGGAACAGGGGTGACGATGGCTCTGGCTACTTTCTGATGGATGGGGGCAGCATCAATTTTTCAGGATTAGAGAAGTGATAATCATAGACTTTCATTTGAAGGAATTCTCAAGTCCTAGGCTTGGCATCAACATTTTGCATTAGGAAGACATTACTCCTTTGTGACTGCCTGTCAAGGCACCTAGACAATCATATGAACATTAGTAGATGTATTACAATGAAGATGATGACGCATGATGATGACAATGAAGATCAAGACGCATCTTTGTAGAATTCCTGAGAAAACCCTCCGATTCCAGACAGCAACCAGGAAAATAAATCTTGGAGTGGGTCCTCTTTTCATTCATTTTGTAACCAAGTGGCCTTTTGAAATAATCTATTCATTAGGCTTTCAACTTCTCCTGAGGTATTTGTATATGTACAGCCTGTGGCAAGTACACATACCCCTCTGTGTTTGGTCAAAATGAAATCCAAGGAAATTCTGTTATCAAAGACCAGCAGAACCAAAGAATCTAGAAATACATGTTGGGGCATGATGTTTTTTGGGCAATATGTCCAATTGTAATAGACAGGTTGCTTATCATATCTATTGATATATTGACATGGACTCTAGCAGTTGTGATGAGGATACCAAGAATACTTTGTCCTACTATCCTACCAACATCTTCTTAAGCTGTATTCTATTTCTAGGAAGAGATGTAAGGCTTTCTGAGCTGTGCACACACACACAGAAAAAGAGTTAGAAAATATTCAGTATAAGCAGGACCCTTCATGAAGTTCATGACATTGTACAGGAGACAGGGATCAAGACCATCCCCATGGAAAAGAAATGCAAAAAAGCAAAATGGCTGTCTGGGGAGGCCTTACAAATACTGTTGGAAAAAAGAGAAGTGAAAAGCAAAGGAGAAAAGGAAAGATATAAACATCTGAATGCAGAGTTCCATAGAATAGTAAGAAGAGATAAGAAAGCCTTTTCAGAGATCAATGCAAAGAAATAGAGGAAAACAACAGAATGGGAAAGACTAGAGATCTTTTCAAGAAAATCAGAGATACGAAAGGAACATTTCATGCAAAGATGGGCTCGATAAAGGACAGAAATGGTATGGACCTAACAGAAGCAGAAGATATTAAGAAGAGATGGCAAGAATACACAGAAGAACTATACAAAAAAGATCTTCACAACCCAGATAAACATGATGGTGTGATCACTGTCCTAGAGCCAGATATCCTGGAATGTGAAGTCAAGTGGGCCTTAGAAAGC
>NW_011477990.1:0-1469 GCF_000754665.1 Bison bison bison | reverse complement strand
GGTCAGGAGAATTCTATGTTAAATCCAACAATCACTTCAACTTTCCCCTCTGGCTAGGCTTTGTGGCAGTTTGATTTAAAATATCAATATTTTCCTTCTAGGAAGTGGCAGACCAAGTGGGTTAAGACAGAAAATGGAGAGAAAAGGCCATCATCATTTTAATAGCAACTTCCAAAGTTATCTAACAGATTTGGCCAGGTACCAAACATTTCTAAGAAAATTAGATAGGCCCATAGTCAAGTAAGGGAATACGGATAGGTCAGAAAAATGCTCCAGTCAATCACAGATGTTACTATGAAAAGCCGTAATCAATACACTACTTATTTAAGATACTTAAAAATTTTTCAGTCTGAGTCCTAGTCCAGGTTCACATGACTATCAATTTTGAGCCAGTGTGATGGCCATTTCTCCAGTACTTGTTGAAGCCTGTGGAGCTGCAGTCCATTCAGAAGCTGACTTTACTTAAGTGTGGTGGATCCACAGCTTAATTCCTGCTAATATGGAAGAAAAATGAGGTTTTAGCACAATCTGATAAGGTTCCACCTATCAGGTCTGGAAATGATTCTCTACATGTGTCTCTTTCCAAGTTTTAGGGGTATCCAGTCCCTAGTATAATGCAGTGAAGAGGGGCATTCAGGGAGCTTTCCTTATTAGCAAATGTATGAAGCGCATTCAGAACCACCTCAGGTTTGTATGTATCTCACAGTGTCTAGTTTCCTACCCTCTGATCAGGTGCTTGAACCCTTAAGTGCTCAGAATACGAAAAGGGTTTCTTATATGAAATTTCATAAGAACTCAGTTGGAACTTGTTTCTAGGAGCCACTCTAATTCTAAGTAGTACAACTAGCAGCTCTTTATACTAAGCTAAATTAGTCTCTGGACAGATTTTTGCTATGGTCTTCTTTAAAGTATGGTTCATTATCTCTGTCTTTCCAGCTGATTGAGGCCTCTATGATTCATGTAAATTATACTTTATTTCCAGTTATTTAGATAACTCTGGTATCACCTTGGCAACAAAGGCTTACTCCTGTTATCATTCTGGATTGAACCAGGGAAGTTTACCCAAATCTGAGTACTGTTTCTTTGAGCAGAGCCTTTACTATTTCACTTCAATGGGGAAATGCCTCTACCCAGGTTGTGAAAGTATATACCATCACCAGTAGATAGCAGAAATGGAAATTTCCCTTGTCTTTAGGCCAAGCTGTAGACTCTATTTACCAGCCCTCTCCTGGTCATTCTCCTTAGCCTGGATCCTCATGCAAGGTGAGGTAACCAGGCCTTGAAGTTGCTTTCTTTTTTTTCATTGCATTTTTTAAATTAATTTAGTTGGAGGCTAATTACTTTACAATATTGTGGTGGTTTTTGCCATACATTGACATGAATCAGCCACAGGTATACATGTGTCCCCCATCCCAAACCCCCCTTCCACCTCCCTCCCCATCCCATCCCTCTGGGTTGTCCCCTGCACC
>NW_011477989.1:71733-72489 GCF_000754665.1 Bison bison bison | reverse complement strand
GGGGGCAGCAGGGGCACAGAGGCTTCTGCAAGGCCAGGTCGGCTCAGGCTGCTGTTTAAAACGAAGCTGGCTCAGCCTAGTGGTCTGCAGCCAGGAGATGGGTACCAGACATCAATCCTGGGGTAAGGATGGGTGAGCCAGGCTGAGGGGGCAGGGACGTGAGGGCAAGGGGGACAAGCTGTGGCCAGATGTTCTTGCCAAGTGTTCCCACCCAAGCTACTGGGCATGCACACGCCAAGAACCAGGGGCAGGCGGGCGGGCAAGGAAGCCGGCAGGAAGCTGCATTTGGGGGTGATCCTGTGTTCCCCAGTTCGGCACCTGCTGTCTGTTCCTGCAGGTCCATGTGATGCTGTCCCCACTGCCTCTGCCACTCTGAGCACACCCTCCGACCTTCCCCTCACAGGAGAATGAGCAGTAAGAAGGGGGGACCCAGAGCTGAGCCAGGGAAGTCCTTCCCCAGAGCCAAGCCACGGGCCCCTGCCGGTGAGTGTGACCCCTCTGACCTCCAGCCTGGCTCAGACTCTGACTTGTGACACCTGCTGTGCAGCAGCCCAGGAAGACCCTTCCCTGAGACAGAGGAGTCAGAGCTCAGATGTCCCTTCAAGATTCTGACCCTGGGACTGTACCCCTGGGGTTGGGGTCCCAAGGACAGTGTTCAGAGCATAACTTTAGGACATGGGGAGACAGGCAGCAGGCCTGTGGGGACTGAATATAGGTTCTGAAACATGAGGGCTTGAACCCACGCTGGGGACTCCG
>NW_011477989.1:66868-68341 GCF_000754665.1 Bison bison bison | reverse complement strand
CTGGGGTCGGGGTGTGCGCTCTCAGTCCCAGGCCTGAGTCATGGTCTCTTGGCAGCGGCCTCCGGAGCAGAATCTCTAGGAAAAGTTCCCTCCTGCGGCCCAGACCCGCATTCAGGCGCACCTACCCCCCGGGTGTCCTCAATCTCTGTGGCACTTCCAGGTTTCACACCGTCAAGGCCCTCGCGTGTCTGCCCTGGCTCTGCTCCCTGGTGAGCCTGTGTTCACGCTGCTGCCCGCTGCCAGCTCCGTGCCCCCACATCCCCTCTCGCCCCGCCAGCTGACTCTGGCTCTGAACTGGCCCCTCCATTCCCCTCCGTGTCGCAGCCACCAGTAGCCAGTCTCTCCTGCAAGTGTGGTCCTCCCCAGGTGGCTCTGGCCTCACCCCCAGATAGACTTCCAGCACTGCCAGTCACCTTGGTTTCCCCCCGGACCCGGAAAGGGCCAGGGTGAGGAGCCTGACCTTGTCCTGAGGACAGGGCCGGACCCCAGAAGGCTTGCAGAATCCTGTCGGTTTTATAGAAGTTTTAATGCCCAACCTATGTATTGGGAGAATGTCCAGTAGCAGCAGATGGGGCCTGGAGAGCAGCAGAAATGAGAGGCAGTGGAGGACAGGCAGGCTGGGCCCCGCGAGCCCTGCCCGGGTGGCGCCGCCCCTGTGTTCTCCCTGCTGCTCCGCCAAGGGCTGTCGCCAGGGCTTGTGTCCTGATGTCAGTTTCTCAAGATCCAGGCGCCTGGTGAGAAGCCCAGTCTGCCCTTAGGTCCTGCTCCCGCTGTCAGGCCCTGGAGGGACCGGTGTCTGCCCCCTCCTTGTGGGTTTCTGTAGTGGCAAGTGGGCTCCTACTGAATTTTCCAGAACGGAAACCAGCCTCACAAGGTCAGGGTCTCGAGCCTTCAACAGGTCGGTCCACCCTTGTCTGTGGACCTGGAGTAACACAAGACCTGCCGTTGCTTCGCCTCTTTCTGCAGGAGGCGGGTCCCCCACTTAGGCAGGGTGGGTGCCAGGACCACGGACGTGTTACTGGTCTACAGGCGCGGCCTCGACCCAGAGGACAGATGCAACTGCAGAGCCTAGACTTCAGCCTGTACAATCGGGGTCCCCTCACGGTGGAGGTGTCACGCAGGACTGCTTCGCTCGGGGCTGGGCGGCCAGAAGTGCACGCACCCCCAACCCCTACCTTCTCCTGCGGCCATGCTCATGTGTCTGGGAGCCTCGGCTCCCTGCAGTGGGTACCCTTCCAGCGTATTCACACTCTGGTCTGTTCCAAGAAGCCCCCCTGCCCCAGAGAGGATCTGTCCTCCTCTCACCACCCACATTTCTGACAATCTGTCCAAATTGTCAGCTTGAGTGCATGAGTTGATGTCAAAACAGTTACTTGGCAGGTCAGTAGCCGGCCTAGATCAGCCTTGACGAGAGGGGCTTGTGCTGCCAGTCGGCCCGCACACCTTTCTCAGGCCTGCCCGCCGCCCTTCCAG
>NW_011477989.1:64623-66768 GCF_000754665.1 Bison bison bison | reverse complement strand
CCCGCCGTCATCCCAGACTTGTTCACTTCAGGCTCCCGATGCTGGCTAAGCCCTTCCCGTTGTCCTGGAGTCGTCTACCTGCACACCGCAGGCCACTCTCCCTGCCATGAACCGGGTACCCCTGGGAGATTCTCTCCTCCGCTGGGACCTCCCGAGAGGAGCTGTGAGGCGGCAGCGGGCAGTCTGAGGGGCGCCTCCGTGTGGACTGAGCTCTGTGGATCAAGCCGGAGTCCCCTGTCCACCTCCAGGAGCAATGTTGCTCGGCAGAGAGGAGTGCATCGGGATGTGTTCCTTTCTGTTGTGAAGGACTACTGTGTGTGCCCAGCGCCACAAGTCCCAGAGCTAGGACCCCGGCTCAGGGTGGGGACTCAGGCTGCTTGTCCTCTAGAGCCCTGGCTGGACTCCAGGCTCCACCAGGGCCCTCCCCATCCCAGAGCTGTTATCCAGATCCAGAACCATGTTCTCAGGGGAGGCACAGCCTTGCTCTGGAGCCTGAAGTCTGTGCTGCGGCTCTCCCACTGGGTCCCCCCGGCCTCCTCCTCCCCACGAGTATACACCTTCAGCTTGTCAGACCTGCCGGCCAGCCAGCCTGGCAGCACACGCCTCCACCAGAACCCCTGGGCTTGACTGTTAGCCTCCTGGACCTCCCAGGACACGGGTGGGATGCTATTCCCAGAGACAGCACCAGCTGCACTGAAGTCCTGAGAGGCCTGCCAAGCTCTGGGCCTCTTGACGGAAGGAGGTCCGAGGCATGACAGCTTAGCTCTTACCTTTAAGGTATCCTGGCACGTCCCAGATCTGCAAGCTCTAAACTCCTCATTAGTGTGGATTAGTCTCCCATCCTCTGGATCTGCCTGGATCCATGAGTTGTTGCGATGACGTGGGTTTCTGTGCTAGTTCCCTGTAGCTACTGTAACAACAGTTAATGTACTTTTAGTGTCTCAACAGCACAGATTTACTGTCTTGCAGTTCTGTGGGTGAGAAGGCTGACCTGGGCCTCACTGGACTAAAATCAAGCTGCTTCCTGCAGGCTCTAGAGGAGGATCTGTCCTTTGTCCTCTTGAGCTCCTGCAGGCGCCCGCATTCCTTGGCTCAGGGCTGCTCCCTCTCTGTCCACAATCAGCAGCCTCTTCCCAAGTCCCAGCTCCTCTGCGTCTTCTCCTGCGCCTACTCCGATGACCCCGGCTGGCTTCCTGTCTTCAGGTCAGCTGACAGCGGCCCTAGTTCTGCCTTCAGTCTTTACGGCCTTTGCCATGTAACACAGCAGGTTCACAGACTCCCGGGAACAAGACAGGGGCGTCGGCAGGGGCTGCCATCTTGCCTGCCGAGAATAACATGGTCCTGAGACAGGGCAGAGAGGGCCTGCTGCTTGGCGTGGATGGGAGAGCACCACGGGCCAGACGGCGCCACACGCCAGGTGCCCGAAGCCCAGAGTGGCCCTGCTTGGCCCGCCGTCTGTACGCATTGCCTTCATCCATCTTCTCCCTCCATTGTTTCTTGCAGAGGCCAGACAGGTGAATTTAGCGGAGACGTGATGGGCACCGCCACACCTGATTTCCTCAGGTCTTTGGGTTTTTAATTTAGGCTTTATTCTTTGAGAGCAGCATTGAGGGGAACGCAGGAGATTCCCATAGACGCCCAGCCCGCCACACATGCACGGCCTCTCCCGTTATCAGCACCCCCCACTCACACTGCTGACAGCTGACGAGCCTCACGGACACACCACGGTTCACATTAGGGTCTGCTTTCGGTGTTGTATATCCTGTGGGTTTGGACAAATGTTAATGACACGTACACATCATTGTGCCATCACACGGAGGATTTTCACTGCCCTAGAATTCCCCCCTGTTCTGTCTGTTCCTCATACCCACTTCTGTCCCTCACCACCACCAGTCTTGTTATTGTCTCCATAGTTTTCCCTTTTCCAGGACGTCAGATACTTGGAATCATACAGTATTATAGCCTTCTCGGATTGTTTTTTTCACTGAGTAATATGCATTTAAGTTCAGTTCAGTTCAGTTGCTCAGGGGTGTCCGACTCTTTGCGACCCCATGGACTGCAGCACGCCAGGCCTCCCTGTCCATCACCAACTCCTGGAGTTTACCCAAACTCATGTCCATTGAGTCGGTGATGCCATCCAACCAT
>NW_011477989.1:62852-64166 GCF_000754665.1 Bison bison bison | reverse complement strand
TCAGCTTTCTTTATTAGTCCAACTCTCACATCCATACATGACTACTGGAAAACCCATAGCTTTGACTAGACGGACCTTTGTTGGCAAAGTAATGTCTCTGCTTTTTAATATGCTATCTAGGTTGGTCATAACTTTCCTTCCAAGGAGCAAGTGTCTTTTAATTTCATGCCGGCAGTCACCATCTGCAGTGATTTTGGAGCCCCCCAAAATAAACTGTCACTGTTTCCATTGTTTCCCCATCTATTTGCCAGGAGGTGATGAGACCAGATGCCATGATCTTGGTTTTCTGAATGTTGAGTTTTGAGCCAACTTTTTCTTATGCCATTATCTTCATTACCTCCACCATAGTTTGGTCTCAGGTCAAATAACAGGGAGGGAACACAGCCTCGCCCATTAACAGGAAATTGGATTAAAGATTTACTGAGCATGGCCCCGCCCATCAGAACAAGACCCAGATTCCCCTTCAGTCAGTCTCTCCCATCAGGAAGCTTCCATAAGCCTCTTATCCATCTGATCACATGGACCACAGCCTTGTCTAACCAACACGGACGGGTCATGGCGGAGAGTTCTAACAAAACCTGGTCCACTGGAGAAGGGAATGGCAAACCACTTCAGTATTCTTGCCTTAAAAACCCCATGAACAGTATGAATATGCATTTAAGGTTCCTCCATAAGTGCATATTACTGAGTGAAGGAACCGGGGTCCTCACTCCAGGACTTGTGGCGTCAGGCGCACAGCGGTTCTTCAGGACAGAAAGGAGCACATCCGGCCGCACTCCTCTGTGCCGCACAAGGGCGTTCCTGCGGGTAGAGGGGGCTGCAGCTCTCCACCCACCGCGCTGAGTCGCTCAGTCCGCAGGGAGGCACCTCGTGTTTTTCTGTGTCTTGAGAGCTCACTTCCTTTTAGGGCTCCATTGTCTGGATGAACCACAGTGTAGTTACCCACTCACCTACTGAAGGACATCATGCTTGCGTCTACGTTTTAGCAATTATAATAAATCTGTAAACATCCACGTGCAGGATTTGATGTGAGCATAAGATTTCAATTCCTTTCGGTAAATACGAGGGAGCACGGTTATTAAATTATTAGAGTATGTTCACTTTTAATGGCACCCCACTCCAGTACTCTTGCCTGGAAAATCCCATGGATGGAGGAGCCTGATGGGCTGCAGTCCATGGGGTTTGCGAAGAGTCGGACACGTCTGAGCGACTTCACTTTCACTCTCACTTTCATACCTTGGAGAAGGAAATGGCAACCCACTCCAGTGTTCTTGCCTGGAGAATCCCAGGGACGGGGGAGCCTGGTGGGCTGTC
>NW_011477989.1:60926-62751 GCF_000754665.1 Bison bison bison | reverse complement strand
CACCCTCGCCAGCACCTGGTGTCAGAGTGTCCGCCTTCTGGTTCCTCTACCAGGCCTGCAGAGGTATCTCACTCTTGTTTCACTTTGCATTTCCTGCTGACAGGTGATGTGGAGCATCTGTCACATGCTTTCTGTGCCAACAGTATAGGTTCTTTGCTGAGGTGTCTGTTCAGCTCTTTGGCCCATTTTAAAATCAGGTTGTTTTCTTACTGTTAGGTCTTAAGAGTTCTTTGTATATCTCAGATTACAGTCCTTTATCAGATATGTCTTCTGCAAACATTTCTCCCAGACTGTGTTTAGTAGAGAAGAAAATTTTCATTTTAGTGAAGTCCAGCTTATCAGTTGTTTCATTAATTGTGCTTCTGGTGTGGTACCTAAAAAGTCATTGCAAGGTCTTATGGGTTTTCTCCTCTGTTACCTTCTAGAAATCAGTTTTGTGGGGTTTTTCGTTTGTTTGGTTTGATTGTAAGACATATGGGATCTCAGTAACCCAGCCCAGGATTGAACCCGGGTTGCATCAGTGAAAGCCCAGAATCCTAACCACTAGGCCACCAGGGAATGCTCCAGTTTTGTTTCATATTCAGGTCTGTGATCCATCTTGAGTTGATTTCCATGAAGGGTGTAAGATCTGTGTCCAGATTCACTTTCTTGCACATGGACGTCCAGGTGTTCCAGCAGCATCTATTAAAGAGACCACCTTGGCTTCACCCATTGCCTTTGCCCCTTTGTCAAAGGTCAGCTGACTGTATTTATAGGGGTCTCTCATGTCTTTGGTGCTGGTATTAGTCTCTTCATTTCCTCCAGGAAATTGTTCTATTTTGTTCACGGTCCTGGTGGGAACGGGGAGTTTCTCAAGCTCCCCTCTGGCTCTTGCTACGGTAACAGCCCTGCTGGTCAAGAAGCCAGTGTGAGCATTCTGCCAGCAGCCAAGTGTCCCTGTCCCAGATGGACCTGGGAATGGACTGGGGCCACAGCGCCGCCTGTCCCTCAGCCTTCGCTCTGAAGACAGGACCGTGATGATGTGACAATGCACCCCCCGCCCCTCCAGGCAGCAGTGTCAGTTCAGATATCACGTCTGTGGGCCTCCAAAAGTCTCTATTCTCGTTTCTCCAGGGCATCATTGACCCTGACAGAGGCCACCAACTCCTCCGGGGCGGGCAAGGGAATGCCAGCCTGGGGAGAGCACTTGGAGAGGCTTTGCAGGGCCTCCAAGGGTATCTGGCATTCTCTCACAGCAGCTGTGAGTCTTTGACCTTGACTTTTGTCTGGAAACTGGGTCAAAGACTGGTGGCTGATGTCAGATTTCGGGTGGATGGAGCCTGCCCTGCCTCTCACCCTGGGGTCTCTGCGTCCTGACTGTCCCCCCGACTGCTGCCTATGTCGATAGCATCCTGGCCCCACATCTCACTGCTGCTGCTCAGCCTCTTTGGTTCTGGGCTCCCATCTCCCACTGACCTGAGGACAGCCCACTGGCCTCCCAGCCCAGCCTGCCGATGGTGAGGTCACAGGTGTTTCTCACTGTTTGATGCAGGGCTGTCCTCTGAACCCTCCCAGGGGGCCTCACAGGGGGAGGCTTAAACAAGCACTGTTGGGCCGCCGTGGGCCTCTTCCCGGAGCCCAGCTGCACGTCCCTGCTTCATCTGCTCAGCCCCTGACGCTCCTTACTGGCCTGGGTGCAGCAAAGGGGTCTTCGGGCGAGGTCATCGTGATTCAGAAAGACCGCTCTCCGCGGGCAAGGCGGAAGGAGGCGTCCTGGCGCGCGTGGCCGGCTGCTGGAGCCGGCAGGTGTGGCCGCTGCCTGGCAGCGCCGGAGCAGAGGGACGTC
>NW_011477989.1:58568-60809 GCF_000754665.1 Bison bison bison | reverse complement strand
CGCCCCCGCACGCCTGTGTGCTCCTCCGCGCAGTGCGGGCGGCCGTCCGCTCTGCCTGCCGGCAGGTCCTTCGGCCTTTGAAGCGGCCGTGTCTCAGCTTGTGGTCTCTGTGAGTCAGGAATGCAGGCACAGCTCAGCCAGTGTCTCCTGGGCATGATAAGCCCCACTTTGACCAGTGGACACGGCAGTGTTTGGGGGACCTGGAAACTGGTTCAGAACCAGAGCTTAGTCCCCAGTGTCTGCCTGCTGTCCTTCCTCCAGGGCCTGGTCACCCTAGTCAGTGGACCGGGGCCTCTGGGAGGCTGGGAGGCAGATCTGTGCACACCGAGGTGGGTCTTGGGCTGTGTCCTGAAGGGACGCAGGCTTCCCTTTCAGCCGCAGGTGCGAATTTGATTCACTGTGATTCCTGCGCTTCTCACCCGGGTTACTGGCATCTCATGTCTCTCCCATGGCTAGGGAGCTGGGTGCCAGGTCAAGGACAGAAACATGACCAAGCATACTGCATGCTTGTGTCGCTAGGGTCTGTTTCCTGGCACCTTCTGGTACCTGTCAGAGTGCAGTCAGGAATAATAATTTTTTTTTTTTAGTTTTTAAATTTTATTTTAAAAATATTTATTTATTTGGCTGTGCTCATTTGCTGACTTCTACATTTGATGTCGCTATAAAATGTCCCAGGAGAGCATAGTTGGATTTATTTCCTACTTGGGTGCTCAAATAACGTTTTCCTGAAGGGCCAGCAACTTAAATAGGACATATCCGATGCCAGCTGTTCTGCTCCCTGGTGTATTCTTTGTCCTTTTTGTCTTAAGATTCATTTCAGAAATTTTTGTGTGTTTTGTCTCTAAATACTTTCCCTATCACTAGACTCCACATTCCAGAGACACTAATTCATTGTCCTCACTCTGTGCCCTCACCTGCATGCCCCACTCTGCACCACACGGGCTTCGTTTCCGGCCTCTGTTGCTGTAGTTGTTGGCCTGCAGAACTGAGAATTTAAAAAAAAAAAAAAAAGAACTGAGAATTGTCTTCCATCTTTTCTGTGATGACTCTATTATCTGCCTCCTGGTTCTGTTTTTTTCCTCTTGTCTTTGATCCCTTGAATTTCTGTTTTTATGAAGCTCCTCCCCAGCTTGCGGTGCCTGTGGAGAGCAGGCTCTTCTGCTTGTTTTCCCCCAGTCTCCTGAATGCCGCATCGTCTGGGGGCACGTGTGCACCTTCTCCCTGCCCTTTCCTTCACCCTGAGCTTGGCAGCTGGGTCTGTTGCTCCTCTGCTCTCTTAGTTCTTGTTCAACCAAGAACACAGGTTGAGCAGTTACTCTCAGGACTCACCGGTTCTATTACTGGACTGTTGCAAAGCCCTGTGCAGTGTGACTGTCATCACCCCATTTAGAGAAAGGGATCCTGAGGTGCAGAGAGGTTAGGCGGTCACACATCACAGGGTCAGAGAGTGGCAGGTGGGTGTGAATGCCGCTTCTAGTTCTAGCGCTGGGACCCTCCACTGTGGCCGAGTGTGCTGCCAGGCTCCAGGCTGAGTGCAGGGCCAACGGATCCCAGATCCCAGGGGCTCCCTCTTCTGAGCTCCAGTGCACTTGTGTTTGAGATCACTCACTTCAGCCCTGTCGGCCCTGGCTCTGGGTACGGCTGCCTGAATTTGGAGGGGGTCCTTCTGGCTTTCAGAGGGAGGGTGTCTTTGAGGATCAACAGTGGCTTCTCGGTCTTGCTTGGGTTTCCCACCACCATCTCCACATGTCTTCCCAAGCTGCGGGCTCAGAGGGTGTTTGCAGGGTCGCAGCTGTCTGGGATGGGGAAGGGCAAGCTTGGTGCCAGAGATCTGGCTCAGCCTCATTTGCTCTCTGCCGCTGGGTTACTCTGGTTTGGTCGTGTTTGTGTATTTTAGAACATTTTTGATCCTTTGGTCTAGTCGGGAGGGATTTCACCTACTCCACTCGCCTTGTTAACCTGGAGCTCTGGCACACCTGGTGTTGGCCCCGCAGCCGCGAAGATCGCAGCGTGGAGAGAAATCCTGGGATCCATAAGCCCTCTCCCCACTAGCAGGGCCAACCGCGGAGGACCGAGCAGCCACCATCATCCAGTGTGCCTTCCGGAAACTCCTGGCGAGAAAGGAGCTGGCCCGCCGTCAGCAGGAGCATCAGGACTACCAGGAGCTGATGGAGAAGCTGCAGAGGGAGGTGAGATCAGGTGGGGCTTGGGGCGCGGACACAGGGCCAGGGGCGGGAACTG
>NW_011477989.1:53730-58033 GCF_000754665.1 Bison bison bison | reverse complement strand
AGGGCGCCAGTCCCAACAGCAAGGTGGGCACCGGGGCCCGCGAGGGCTGGCGGTCGCGCCTCGCCGTGGCGGGCCCTGCTCAGCCAGCGTGTCCCACAGGGCGCCTTCGGCCGGACCCCGCTCTACCGAGCGGCCTTTGGGGGCCACCTGGAAGCCGTGGAGGTGCTTCTGAAGCTCGGAGCTGACCCCCGGGTATATGCGGACGACGGGAGCACCCCCGAGCAGGTGCGCGAAGGAGGGCAGAACTCCCGCGGGACGCTCGCTCCCCCTCTCCCAAAGCTGTCAGGAGCCTGGTGGCTCTCCAGGCTGGGTCCTGACCTTCCTGGACCCAGCAGGCCCTCTCCCTACGGAAGTCCTCGCTGTGAGCCTTCCCGGGAACGCGCCATCAAGACCACAGCTCCCGGCTTCCGTGGGCCTCCTCTGGCCAGGGTTCTTCTCAGTCCGCCTCAGAAGTACTGTCTCCAAGGAAGGTGGGGGACAGCAAGGCTCCTGGGGCCGCGCAGGGCCCCGGGGTTGAGGGCAGCATTTGGCCTGCACATCTGGACCCTCACCCTCAGAACTTCCCCGTTTCTGAGAAAATTGATCCCTAAGCCCCTTCCCCAGGTGCCTCGGCCTGGCAGCTCCTCCCTGGCATCTGGAAACAGCACCAATGGGCCTTTTCCCAGGCCCTCGGCTAGAGACCGAGGGGGCCTGGATTTCTCCCGGGCCCTGGAGGCCTGGTCGGATAGGTGGCCCAGGACCTCTGGGAACAGCTGTGCAAACGGGTCAGCCAGTGCCACCACCTTCTTTAAGAGAGTCTGAGTTGAGTCTCAAGCCTCGCCCCGCCCCCGAGTCGCAAGCCCTGCCCCCGGTCCTGCTCCAGGGTTGCCCTTTGTACTTTCCTCTGCTCTGCTCTGCTCTTCTTTGAAAAAGCAACAGAACAGGTTTTAAAAGACCAGCAGAGCCTTTGGCTTCAAACTACTGCTTCCATGCTAGACGAAGGAACAATAGGCCAGGAGGACGGAAGGGCCTGGCCACAGCCTCAGGGTGGCTGGAGTGAGGAGCGCACCGGGAGGCCCCCCCCTCAGATGCTGGTGCCCTGGTGGGCCGGGGCTGAGGGGTGTTGAGGAGGACGTGGAACCCACTGGTGCCTGAGTTTGGGGGAGGGGTGCAGGGGGCACTGAGAGGAGCAGCACACAGCTGGGCAGGGGGGAGCAGGAGTCCTCTGGCTGTGGGGGGAACAGGGACAGTCTCTTTAAGAGGTGGTGCTGGAGCAATTGGACGTCCACAGGCAAAGGAATGAACCTCGACCTAAGCCTTGCACCCTATAAAAAGACTAACTCAAAGTGGATTATGGATTTAAATGCAAAGCATAAACTCTAAAGTGGATTATGGATTTAAATGCAAAGCGTAAACTCTAAAACGTACAGAGGAGCACAAGAGAAAATCTTTGGGAAAGATTTCTTAGACAAAAAGCACAGTCAGTCTATAAAAGAAAAATACCCCAAGAAATTGAGCTTCATCAAAATGTAAAGCTTTTGCTCTGCTGAAGCCCCTGTTAAGTGGATGAAAAGACAAGACAGAGAAGGAGAAAAATCCTTGCAGACCACACGTCTGACCAAGGACCCGTATTTACAATATTTAGACAGCTCTCAAAACTCAACGGTAAGTCATGCAATCCAGTGGCTGTATGTGTGGACGTAACTGATTGCTTTCGCTGTATACCTGAAACTAGCAAAGCACTGTAAGTCAACTGTGCTCCAATACAATTTTTAATAGAGATCCAGAGGTGTGTAGGGCGCCTTTGGGGATCCAGGGAATATGAGGTGTCTCCTGCTTGTGAGGAAATGCCTCAATGCTGGGGACAGAACACCTGTCAGGACGGGAGGAGGGAGTGCCTAGCCTGTCGACACCAGCCTGGGCAGGAGCTCTCACAGCCCTTGCAGCACTGGGTGGGGCACTTGGAAGGACCTTGCCTCAGTACTGAGGATCAACGCGGCTCTGGTACAGCCTCGCCAATCTCAAGGCAAGACCCAAAGGATAAAACTTCCCAGGTAATTTAACTGTATGACAAAATTCAAGAACGTGTATGGAGATACAAAATATACAGCTCCTAACAAGACAAAATGCACATTGTCTGGCACCAATGAAAGATTACCGGGCATACAAAGGAGCAGAAAAATATGACCACGAGAAAACTTGACCAGTCAAGACAAACAAACTGACGTGGGTCACAGTTAGTGTAAAATACTTGTAAACAGCTATTGTAACTGTATTCCAGATGCTCAAAAAATTGAATAGAGAATGGAAGACATAAAAAGCTTAAATTCTAGAGGTAAAAAAGACAGTGTCTGCAATGAGAAACAAAAAGCTATAGGTGAGATTAATGTCAACTTAGAACAGAGCTAAAGGTTGGTGAATTTGAGGCTCACAAGAGAGAAACTGCTACAAGTACAAACACTCAGAAGAGCAATTCTTCCAAATGATGACCATGCACGAGCTGTGGGACAGTTTCAGGAGGCCTACTGTGTATGTAATTAGTCTTCAAAGGAGAGAAGAAACAGATAAACATATATACTTGAAGAAATAATAACCTTAGGGTTTCCAAATTTGATGAAAGGTATAAACCGTATTCCTCGAATCTCAATAAACAAGAAACTGGGAGAAAAATCAGGCTAAGGCACAATGTGATAACATTTCTCAAGGCTAGTGCTAAAGAGAAATCTTATAAACAGCCAGAGGAAAAAAGGCATAGACAGGAAAACAAAGATAAGGATTATGGCAGACTTCTTGTTGGAAAGAGTGGAAGTGAGGAGAGAGTGGGGCAGCGTCTTTAATGGTACTGAAGAAGGAAACAAATCTTGTCAACCTTCAATGCTATGCTCAGTGCAAATATCTTTCATAACTGAAGGCAAAGTAAGGACATATCTTTGCAGACACGCAAAGCTGGAAGACTCAATCACCAGTGGACTCACACTATAAGAAACATTAAAGGAAGACGTACCAATAGAAGGGATGCCAGATGGAAATACGGATCCACTCAAAAGAGTGAGGAACGCTAGAAAGGGTAACTATGTAGGTAAATATATGAGATATTGCCTTATTGTTTAAACTTACTGAGAAGGTAGTTGAAACAAAAAATAATGGCACGTGTCCTGTGGTTTTATAACACATGGAGGTACACATACTGAAAACTGCACAAAGTATAGTTGTTTGCTTCAACTGTGTGACACGAAGATAAAGGTTGGCAAGGGGAAATGAAACATACTGTGGGAGGTTTTTGTATGTAAAGTGGTACAATATCATTTAAAGGCAGTCTGTCATAAGTTAGAGGTATACGTATGCTGGAAGCCCTAAAGCAACTACTAAATATCAATAGAGTTATAGTGTAAAAAAAGAGGAAAAGGAAGATCATACTAGAACCAGGAGAAAACAATAGCAAAGGGTAATTTGAAACTCAGCCATATCAATAGCTTCATTAAGTGTAGAAGGTCAAAAGACCCCAATTAAAAGGCAGACTGTCTTTTGGATTAAAAAAAAATCCAACTCTAGTGACTTGCTGGTGGTCCAGTGGTGGAGAATCCACCTTCCAATGCAGGGGACGCAGGTTAGATCCCTCGTCAGGGAGCCGAGATCCCACGTGCAGAGGAGCAGCTCAGTCGGGCACCGCAGCTGCCGACCCTGCTTCAGCGCCTGTGAGCCACAGCCGGAGATGGCTGCATCGCAACAGAGGGCTCCGTGCCAGGCTAACGACCCGGTACAGCCCAATGAGTACATGTTTCTTGAAAATTCAACAGTATTCTGCCATAAGAAACAAACTTTAAAGACACAAATAGAAAATTAAAAGGACAGGACAAATGTGCTGGGATAACACTAAGAAAGCTGAAATGAATATATTAACATCAGAAAAAGTAGACTTAACAGAAAATATTACTGGGGAGAAAATAATCATTTCATAAGCACAAAGGATTCATCAAGAGGACAAAAGAATCCTGAATGTTTTTTGCAGCTGTACATGAAGCAAAAACAGAGAAGTACAAGAACTAAATCCACAATCACAGTAGCAGATTTCAGCATCCCTACCTCAGCAACCGGTGAATCAAGTAGAGAAGTCAGTGATGTGGTTTAGTCGCTAAGTTGTGCTCGACTCTTGTGACCCTGTGGACTGTAGCCCGCCAGGTTCCTCTGTCCATGGGGTTTTCCAGGCAAGAATGCTGGAGTGGGTTGTCATTTCCTTCTCCAGGGGATCTTCCGAACCCAGGGATTGAACCTGGGTGTCCCACACTGCAGGCGGATTCTTTACCGACTGAGCCACGAGGGAAGC
>NW_011477989.1:50153-52044 GCF_000754665.1 Bison bison bison | reverse complement strand
CTGGTCTGGAGGCCGGCTCGCCCCCTTCCCACAGCTGCAGCAGGCCTACTGCAAGCTCAACCGGAGGATCGCGGAGCACGACAAGTGCGAGCGGAGGGGCGTAGGCCTGGCTGAGCTCACGCTGCAGGTTGGCTTCTCCCCCTTGGACCTGGGGAGCCCCACCCCTGGGCTGTCAGCTTCCAGCAGCCACCTCTTGGGGCGGGCGCCCCCTCTCCTTAGGGGTCCCAGCTGTGCACGGCAGGTAGGTGTTGGTGTCCAGCCTTGCCCTGAGCAGAGCGTGGGGGCCCCCCTCCAGGCCATCAAGGATGCAGAGGAGCAAGTGGACAGGCTCCAGCAGGAGGCCCAGAAGGCGGAGGAGGCGCTGGCCCTGGCCAGGCTGGAGCTGCGGGAGCAGACCGAGGAGGGTGGGTGGGGCTGGGCTGGGGCTGGAGGCGGGAGGGTCCCCGGTGGGTATCTGGGCCGCCCCTCCCATCGGCCCCACATTTACACCCCCACAGCGGAGGAGGAGGTGCCCGGGCTAAAGTGCCAGGTCAGCGAGCTCCACGACGTGCTGATGAAGGACGTGGGTGACCGCATCCGCGCAGACGGCAGGTCAGTGGTCCCGGCAGGCCAGGGGTGGGCTGGGGGTTCTAGCAGATGGCAGTGACCTGGAGGCCACCCCCAGGTGGCCTCTTGTCATCGACCCTTCGGGCCAGGCGGCCACATTCCTGCGCTATCAGGACACCAACTACGTGGACGCCGTGAACCCCGACCACCTGAGGCCGGAGAGGATCCGGCTGGCGCTGCTGGGGGCACTCAGGTGAGGTGGGCGGAGGGCAGGCGCCCGGACGCCACACCACTCTCGCCGCAGCCCTCACTGCCACAGCCTACGCCGTCCCCGCAGGTTCGGGAAGCCCCTGGTGTTTGACCTGCGCGAGGTGGATCTGTTCCCGGCCGTGCAGCAGCAGCTGGAGGCAGTGCAGCCAGGCCTGGCGCAGGAGCTGCTGGGCCGTGGGCTGCTGGAGCAGGAGAGGTACCTGTCGCTGCTGCGGCCGACCGATGGGCCCGAGTACAGCCCCAACCAGTTCCAGGAGGCGCGCCTGCAGCACTTCCGCCTCTTCTTCGTCACCAAGGTTCGGTGGCCCCCGGCCGAGCAGCTGCAGGTCCTGCTGCCTGTGCGCGTGCAGCTGCCGGGCGGGGGCCTCTAGCAACCCGCCCCAATAAAGGGCCCGACCCCAGGTGACATGTGCGTGCAGTGTGCCTCCTCTGTGTGCGCGTACCACGCAGGGGAGCGGGCCTTGGGGTGGTGAAGGCAGTCCCCCAGCCCCCCTCCTACTGGGGGGCAGCCCAGTCTGGGTGAGCCACCTGAAGTCCTCGGAGTCCCTGCACCCGCTGCCCCCAGATTGGGAGGGACAGAGGGGTGCACATTCGTGTGCCAGCAGGTGGACAGAGTAAGACAGACAAGATGTAAAACGTAGTCAATTTTATTCTCCTTAAACCACAAAATAGAGTCTTTGGTTGTACAAACATCACTAGTTACAGTCTCGCCAAGAGGTCCCGGCTGGGGAGGGGGCGGTTAGTCAGTGGCCAGAACTCCTCAGGGGACCTCTTTAAAACGCTACCGGCCGGGTTAAAAGACTCGGGGCAAGGGTGGTGTTGGCGCTGGCAGGGCCCCCACCCCAAGTCGGGGGAGGCACCCTGCCCCTCTAAGAGGGCACTGGGCCCAGGCCTCGGCGCCCTGGCCGCACGGCCCGGCGGCTGCTGCACAAGGCTACCTCCTCGGGACCCGTGGAGCTTGGAGAGGGCCTGCCCAGAAGCACCATGGCCACCTCTCCGTCCTCCTCTGGCAGACCTGTGGGCAGGGGCAGGGAGCGAGTGAGCAGATCGGCCTGGCACCCTGGACCGCGGGGGC
>NW_011477989.1:49509-49933 GCF_000754665.1 Bison bison bison | reverse complement strand
AAAGGACAGCGTGAGGAGAGAGGCAGAGAGCGTAAGAAGAAGAGAGGGAGGGAGTCCGGATCCCTGCCCCGCCAAGGGAGGAAGGCAGGGGAGGGCGGCAGCTGCTGGCTCCTCACCAAGCGTCCCGGGGAGGTGCCGGTCTGGGGGCCGAGGTCTGGAGGAACAAGAAGGGGGCGTCGGGAGAGGTCCGCGCCGCAGGCCGGGCTCCCGCCTCCCGCCCGACGTACAGACCTTCCAAGGGGGTGGGTGACGGAGTAGGTGCCGGCGAGGGGGCCTCGGCCAGGCGCTCCAGGGGCCCCCGCTTGCTTCGGCCCTCCTGGGACTTGCTGAGGACCATCTGTGCGCGGAGGGCATCCTGCTCCAGGGACTTCATCCTGTGGGAGGGCGGAGGCACGGGCAGCGTGGGGCGCGGGCAGCAGAGGGC
>NW_011477989.1:46064-47946 GCF_000754665.1 Bison bison bison | reverse complement strand
GGATCACCCCAGGCTTTGTCTGCAAAGGGGTTCAGGTGGGGGGTGTGAGGGACGGGGTGGGGGGAGAGAGATGGCGCCGAGGTGGGCGGCTGGGTGCCCAGGAAGCGAGGCCAGCACTCACCCATCTGCTGTCTGTCAGGAAGGGGCAGAGGCTGGGCGCTGGGCTCCAAGCCGGCACTTCAGTGTCTGCCCCAACCCTGCCACCAGGCCTGGCCCTCCCCATGCAGCAAAACCAGGGAGCCTCTGCAGGCAGGTGGGGGGCTTGGGGCAGGGTGGAGTGGCCCCCAGGAACTCCCAGACATGAAGACAGATGGGGACAAAACTGCCAGGCACTGGGGAAGGCCACCCTGACCCCCAGCCCCCTCTGCCCAGGAGGCCACAAGGAGCCCCCCAGCTGTGATACCAGCCAGCTGGGCCAGGAAGGGGCCTGCAGGCCATCCCCCTGTGGGATGGCAGCTGGGGAAGGTGTAAGCCCTGGCACCCTCCCCGGAGGAGCGGACTCTGCACACAGCACCACACAGCACCCCTCTGCAGCACCCCCACCGTGTACTCACCTGCTGGTGGCTAGGGGAGCAGGGAGCTTCAGCCATCTCTCCACTTGCCGCAGGCAGCACCTGGAAGAGCCGAGTGGTGGGTGTGGGGAGGGTCAGGCAGGGCTGAGGGCCCCCGAGGAGGAGGTGGGGGGTTGCCTGCCTCAGTAGCACAAAGGCTGGTCCTCAACACCCTGACCTGAGCAGCCCTGAGACATCTGAGATGGATGGGCTGGGCTGGGCTGGACTTCTCCTGGGTGGGGCGGCCACCCTCCCTATGAGCCTCAGAGGCCGGTCAGCCAGGGAGGCCCGCCCCCTGCGAGCCACCCCCAAGCTGTGCCCCTTTCTGATGGAGGACACTGGGCCCCCTCCCCTCTTGGGGGCTTCCTACTCTTGCCTATGTGGGGCTGAACACAAAGCCCCTGAACAGGCTCACTCAGCCCCCAGCCAGCACAGCCTCCTCACCAGCCCTGCGGGGTCTCCCAGCAGCAGCTGGTGCTGGGCAGCCCGCCCTCCAGGGAAGGGGTGAGAACCACAGGCCTCCGCCCAGGGCCCTGCCCCCACTGCAGCACTGGCCCTCCTCCCACCGTGCTCCACCGGTGGCCCCTGGGCCCACACAGCCCTCTGCTCTGCCTTGAGTCTGCCTCTGGGAGGTGGGGGGGTAGGCGGCAGCGGGTGCATCACAGCTGGGCTCAGGGGTGGAAGAGGACAGACGCGTGCCAGGGTGGGGGTTGGCGCTCCAGCTCAGGCACCCCAGCCAGTCCCTGTCATGCATGAGGGCCCTTTGAGGGCCTCAGCCCTCTCCCTGGGGGCAGGATCCTGGCAGAGCTCTGTCCTGCAGGGCTTCAGGTGAAGGGAAGGAAGACAGGGGTAGGACTGACAGACAAGTGGGCAGAGGCCAGGACAGGGGTGTGATAACCAGGGACTGACCCTCTGCACGCTGCCGGCGCCAGGGGTGGCGGCCAGGGCTCGGCAGGCTGGCTTCAGGCTCTCTGGGCTCTGCCCCTGGGGGGCAGAGTGGACACAGGGCTGCCAGGGCTGTGCCCGCCAGAGTGCGGGGTGGGCGGCCAGGCCTAGGGACTCTGGGCTGTGGGGAGGAGCCTGCCATGTGGGGCAGGAGGACCTGTGCACTCACCATGGCCTCTGGGCCCCATAGTGGGATCTGTCCGGGAAGCTCCTTCTCCTGTGAGCAGAGGAGACAGTGGTCGGGGCTGACGGCCTCAGGCTCCCAGCCCAGGGGCTGCTGGCTGTGGGCGGCTCTGACCTTGCCGGGGCCCTCGGGGCTCAGCTCCCGGTCGATGGAGGAGATGCTTTCCAGGCTGTTCCGGCGGCCAAGGCCGGCCGCGCAGGGG
>NW_011477989.1:45058-45964 GCF_000754665.1 Bison bison bison | reverse complement strand
ATCTGCGAAGGGGTTGGCGATGATGCCTGGGGACACCTGCAGGGGAGGGGCGGAGTGGCCACACCCGAGGCAGCCGCTGGGGTGGGCTCTGCTTGCTTAGGACCACGGCACCATCGCATCTGTGCCCAGGGCACCCACACCACACTCCCGAGGACACGGCGATGCAGAGTACCGGGCCAGAGAGGTCAGCCGTGGACACGCACCCCGGAGCACAGAACTGACAAGGTGGTGGGGCGACAGTGAAGTGCCCATGGCACAGAGAGCAACTGAGGCCAAAGTCCCAGCGGAAGGAGGCTGACAGATTCCTGACGTCAGAAAAGGCCGTTTAAAGGAAGAAGAGTTGACTGTGGTGTTGACCGGAGTGATGACAGCACACGTGAACACGCGCTTCTGCAGCGTAAGTGACTATCAGGGCGTGAAAGGCGCCCGCTCACAGGCACAGCCCAGCCCCCGAGCGGCCTGAGACCCTGAGACCTGACAGCCGGGAGCTGCCTGGCACCCGCATCCCGGCTCCTGTCTAGCCCTGTCCGCTAAGGGAGCCAGTGCTCCCTGGAGAAAGAAGGCAGGGAGAGTGTGAGGGGACCCAGGCTTCCTGCTGTGCCAGAAAGGAGCTGCCTGAGGGAGGTGGGTGATGTGAACAGGGCCCCGGGCCAGCCAGAAGCCCTCTCATCAGCTCCGTCTGGATGGCTGGAGCACCAGATACCAACAGCAGCTGTGACAACTCTCACCACGAGATAAAACGGAAAATCTGTGCTAAGGAAGGCGCCGCCCAGAGCAATGGGGAGGGCACACAACTGCCCCGAGGCTGAGGAGGAGCCCGAGGAGGAGCGGGCCGCTGCACCCCCCAAGCGCCTGCCAGTTTCCGGGGGAAAGCATCACCTGGTGGGGTGACCCAGAGACGCCCCC
>NW_011477989.1:39443-43322 GCF_000754665.1 Bison bison bison | reverse complement strand
TCAAGACGGTGATGGGACCCCAGAAACAGAGGGGAGGAGAAAGAACGTTCTGGACCTTGCCCCAAACATGCTGAGCACCAGTCAGCAAGCTCTTGGAAGCGCACAGCGGCCCCCACAGCGCTGCCACCAGCTGGCCACCAGGCCTGCCTGCCTGTGCAGGGCCCTGGGGCAGAGGCCGGCACAGCAAGGACAGGCAGGTCCGGATGCCAGCCTGCCCCCTGCCATGCAGAGGTTGGGGAGGACGCCAGGGCACAGCTCATGCAAAGACGCACTTGCAGAATCCAAAGTTCGGAGAGATGGCTGTGAACCCTAATTCCTACAGGGGTTGAACGGGTCACCACAGAGGAAGCAGGTGGGCTGAGGGTAAGAGAAATGGGGCTGGGTGGATGACCGGTGTCCTGACGGATACATGTCACCCCTTTTTCTTTCAAGCACCAAGCTAGCTGGAGGAAACCGGTGGGCTGCACCTCACCGTACTTGGCACAGGGCTGTAAAAGCCATCAATAAAAGGACTCCAGAAAACTCAGCACTCTTTCAGAGAAAATTCTTACAGGTTATAAATGGAAACAGCTGTCCAAGTTTAAAAGAATGTTATATAAACTACCTCCTCCAAGTCGGCACAAGGCAAGGTCACTGTCCACCATCACCAGGTTCCCGGGGGGATGGAGGAGCCTGACTTCCCAGGAAAAGGGGACCCGCAGCCACCACCTGGGCCTCAGGGCTTCCTCCAGGAGACGCAACAAAGTCACTGCTGAGAATCAACAAGGATGCAAGAGCGACCTAGGAATGTGCCCGGAGAAACCTTATTCACACAGTCACAGAGCTCAAAGTTAACCCCCAGCTCCCAACCAACTTACAGAACTGGCAGGTCCATTTGGAAGAGAAAACTCATGAAAATAGACTAAAACTTGTCAAAAGGAGAAAAAACAGTGGGTGATTTCACCAGTTAGGTCTCCTGAAACATACTCTAAAGTGGCTACACAGAGGTTAGCAGCTCAAGAACACAGCCGGCTCCCAGGACCACGGGATGTGGATCCAACCTACAAGGAAGTCCGATCTCCCCTGATCAGTGGGAAAGTGATGGACAGTCCAGTGCATTCCACTGGGACGGAAGATCCACTTGCTTGAGAAGCAATTCCAGTGGATTGTAGTGCTCTGTTTTCTAAAAAACAGCTTTGACAATCTTGCCCCAGAGAGGGTTTTCATCGTCAAAACTCAAATCCAGACATTATGAGAAAGGTTAGACAATGTCACTCACAGTCTCCATGTTTCTATAACCCCAGAGAGGCCGTTGTGAAGGAGCAAAAGACAAAGCCCACTCACGCCCTATGCAAAAAGACAGAAGCTTATAACACAAAAGACGAACTGCGAGTTAGGTGAGTCACACGTCAAAGGAGGCCAGGTCCATGGAGACAAGCCTGAGGCTGGGCGGGGGTGGGAGATGGGGCAAGCCTGCGGCCTCAGGCCCAACACCCCTTCTTCCAGGGTGCTGTCCTGCAGAAATGCCCCCAAAAGCATCAAGACGGGTTCCGAGCACTCTGGAAAGACAGACACTCTGCACTCTGGAAAGACAGCACTCTGCACAGACAAAGCAACCCAGGGAGAGATGGGCAGACAGTCAGAGGAGCCCAGCAAAGCCTCCGTAAAGCTGGGGAGATGCCTGCTCTGCTCTTCACCCTGGAGTGAATTTACTCTGTTTGTACTGAAACCTTAAAAATAAGTACATGTACTGACCGAAACATGTAAGGTCTCACTTTAAATGAGAAAGCAGAAGACACAGCCCTCTCTGGAAAATGTGAGCAAGGTTCCTCACCAGAAACAACAGGTTCCTGCAGGGACACAGGGATGTGGGCACAGAGACCAGCACAGGGGCCCCCAGAACCCAGGGAATGGGGTCCCAGTCCAGCACCCAGGGAGGAGAAACAAGGACAAACGCACCATCCTTCCCAGTTCAGGAGACGATGCACAGAACGAGGTGGACCCCGCCTCGGCAGTGCAGGGACGGGCAGTAGGCTGCCGTCCCAGAGACCCACTGTAGCCCCATCCCCAGAAAGGAGGCCCTCGGGGAGCTGGCAGCCGCTGCGGGGAATGAGCCCCTGGAGGCGGGGGCTGGGGGCTGATGCAGGAGAAGCGGCCCCGCTGGGCTGATGCTGGAAGCCCGGGGACAGCGGCAGCATAAGACAGCAGGGCCCCCCGAGAGGGCACAGCCAGGCTGGTGCAGGACACGGGCCGGGCTGGACACCAGGCCTCTGCAGCCCAGTCCCGGGCCTGGCAGCCAACACTTCCTCCAGGGGCTGCAACGGAGAACCACTGGGTCCCCACATGCCCGCCCAGGTGTCTGCGTGGGGACACAGGTCTGGGCCCTGAGCTCCCTGCTAAGGGGCTGCCAGAAAGCAGGCCGGCACCAGGCCAGCGTGGCAGGGCCCGGGGGTTTGCAGGCGGGCTGTGTCCCGCTCTGGGCCGTCCTGCCCTGGCTTGGCGGCCCCAGGGCACAAATGCTGCTTGCCCGGTTCAACCTTTTCTTTGAAGACACAACCAGGCCTTCTGTACACACTCTCTGTCCCGCCAGGGCCGCGAGTGGGGCCGAAACGAGGACCTGGCACCTGCACCGCATGGCTCCCCCAGGTCTGACTCACAACGGCCAAGCGCGTCCTGGCCCCGGCGCACCAGGACCCTCCCGGCCACACTGGGGGTGGGACGCAGTCCCCGTGGCCGAGCGCCGGCCGGGGGGGCACTGACCTCAGGGGTGGCAGCGCTGGTGTCGAAGCCATCGCAGACCAGGACAGTCAGGGTGTCGCCCACACTGCGCAGCAGCTGCACAGCCTCTCCATGCGTCAGACCCAGCAGGCTCTGCTGGTTCACCTCCAGCAGCCGCAGTCCCACCCGCAAACGGCCATCTCGCCCAGCTGCTCCCGTGGGGCTCACCTGCGGGGAGACAGCTGTGCTCAGGACCAGCCCCGGACCTGGGCCCCTCCCCGCCTGAGAAGTCCACGGGGCAGGCGGGCGAGTGGGAGCTCACCTTCGAGATGAAGATGCCCTCATCGGTGGGGTCGCAGGGGTTCCCGGCGTGGCCCTTGGCGCCCCCACGTATGCTGATGCCCAGCCTCTCCCCGGGGGCCTTCTGGATGCAGAGCTCCCGCATGCCCGGGGGCGGCGGGTCCCTCCGCACGAGCAGCACCAGCTCCAGGCAGGGCCGGAGCAGGGCGCTGACTGCTTCCTGGTGCGTGGCCTCCCGCACATCCTGCCCATTCACTGCCAGGATGCGGTCCCCGACCCGCAGGCCACTGCGTGCAGCCAGGCCCCGCGGGAGCACCTGTGGAGGGAAGGCCGGGAACTGTGGGCAGGGGGCCGGGCCTCCCTGCACCCCGCGGTGCCCACGGGGCCTGCTCTACCTTGGAAATGAACACGCCGGGCTCCTGGACACCGAATGGGTGGCTGGAGTGGTCGGAGCCCCCAACGATGCTGAGCCCCAAGGGGCCCCCCGCTCTGGGCAGACAGATTTCCTAGGAACATGGAGGAACAGGAAGGGTGGCTGGAACAAGCCGAACATTACAGGATGGCTTCCCAAGCCCAGGGGTGTGTGAGACCAGGGAGCTCCGCCACAGGGAGGCCGCGTGATGGTGCAGAGAAGACTGCAGGAGGAGGAAGCCCCTACGGAACGACGCCCTGTGTCCTGGAGCCTGAGAGGACAGGACCGAGGCCCTTGTTCTCCCACGAGCGGGGCCGACAGCCACACCTAGAGCTGTGTGGCTGTGGAGACAGGGGCTGGTTGGTGGGCAGGGCCAGGGCAGCGGTCTCACCTCCACTGGGTACGGCCCCTCCAGGGCAGCGGCCAGCAGACTAGGGGGCAGCCTCAGAGGCCCAGGCTCCCCTGGGGTG
>NW_011477989.1:34188-38603 GCF_000754665.1 Bison bison bison | reverse complement strand
GTGCACAGTGGCACCCGCCCCGCGCAGTGCCTCCACGGCCTGCTGGTGCTCCGCGTCCTGCAGGGCCACGCCGTTCACCTGCCGCACGGCACTTGTCAGCCCGCCCTCTGCAGGCGGGCCGGCCGAGTGGGCACAAGCCACAGCGTGCCAGGGGCTGCTGCCCTGCTCCCTGTGAGTACCGGCTACCTATCTGGGCAACACAGGGCTAGGAGGCCCACTGTTGAGGAAGCAGGCGATGCCCCTGCTAGTCCACAGTGCCCAGTCCTGGTGCCCCTGCCCCACACACCTGGTCCTTATCTGAGCAGTCCTGGGGAGGATGCCAGGGATTCTGCGCATCTGGCCCTGCCCTGCGCTCTCTGAGCTGCTGGGACACAGCAGCCCCTCTGTTGAGTGAGTGCAGGGTTACTTCCTCCTGCCCCCATCCCCCAGAGCAGACTGCCCTCTGACCACCCGACAGGCACGTGGGCTCCAATGCTCCCTGACATGGCCAGGAGGCCCCACCCCACAGGCCTCCTGCCCAGACGCGGGTTTCTGCCTTGGGCTGTCCTCCAGTCTACCCGGAGCTCTAGCTTATGAGCTCCATGCCTCACAGGGGTCCCATACTTGGGGCTCTCAGGAGGAGCTGGGCACCCTCTTCCTGGAGGGGAGGGAGCCCACCACCAGACATGGGACTGAGAGGTCCCAAGAGTGTGCACCTCACACGGTTGTCAGGGAGCTCACCTCGAGGAGCTTGTCACCTACTCGGACCCCAGCCCGAGCCGCAGGGCCCTCCTCAGACACCCGGGAGATGAAAATACCCTGCAAGACAGACAGAGACAAGTCCAAGAACATCGGTGGATGCCCTTCCAGAGAGGGGCCCTCAGCAGCTGTGCGAGGCCCAGAAGCCCCCCAGTCAGGGCTGCAAAGACGCCCCAGGGTGCAGGAAAGGCAGAAGTGGGCCTGCAGTGGTCAGACAGCCTGGGTGTGGGCTGCTCTGGGGTCCCAGGCGTCAGGGAGTGAGAGTGCAGGTCAGTCCTGGGAAGTTCGATCCACACACAGCACAAGAGGCGCCGGTGAAAGGGAGGTGAGGCTGAAAGAGACGGCGGGCAGACCAGCAGCCCTGACCGTCTTCTACGACGCTGCCCCCCACAACCCCGGCCTCTAGGACCTCGTGTACTGCAGGAGCAGGGCCTGCGGGCAGCACAGGGTGGGGGCGGCTCCTCACCTCGTCGTCTCCCTTGTAGGGCGTGGATCCCTTGCCACCCGCAATGCTGATGCCCAGGCCCCCTGTCTGCCGCACGATGGTCAGCGTCAGCTGGAAACAGAACAGACGTGCCGTGTCCAGGGAAGGCTGAGGGGCCGGGGCCTGGTCCCCTCCGGCCACCAGCCACCTCTCCCAGGGCCAGCTTGGGCCACAGAGGAGCTGATGAGGTGGGGGCTGCCAGGCTCCAGGGAGCGCAGCCAGAGGGAGTGCTCGCCTGTGGGTGATGGGGGCCTTCCAGGGCCGGAGCTGCTGCAGGAGCGGGGCACACCCTGCACCTCCTCCAAGATCGGCCACCCCTGCCTGGAGGCCAACGCCCTGTGGGTCTAGCGGGTGCCCCAGGCCCTGGCTCTGAGTTTGGGGAGGAGGCCTGAGCAGCAGCGGGAAGGAGATGGAGAGCCCGCAGCCCGAGAGCAAGGCCCGCGAAGCCTGGGGCAAGAGCGCAGCGGCAAGCGAGTACAGACCTCTTCCTCCTCAATGCGAGCGGGCTCTATCAGCAGGTTATTGGCCTGGTCAAACGACACCCCCTGTTAGGACAGGACCAGCAAGGACATGCAGGTCAGCTGCCGCCCGGCCCCGCCACCTCCTTGCCCAGCCCCGCCATGAGCAAGAAAGAGAGAGAAGACCACACCAAGCTCCCACAGCCTGAGCGCCTGGCCCTTCGTGCCTGGGTCTGGTGCTGCCCCCAGGCAGGGGGTCCCGTAGGGTCTGGAGGCCTGGCTGCTACTGCCGACCTGCCAAATGGGCAGGCTGGGCTGGTGCCAGGTGGGCCTAGGCCTGGCTGTGCCAGCTCTAACTGTCCAGGCCCTCTCAGCAGCCACAGCACCAGGCTGTCTGTGCTCAGCACAGAACCACAGATATGTCAGACATGGGGCTGCTGCGGGGCGGGGCATCCCATGGAGAAGACAGGGACCCGTGAGAGCCAGCCCTCCAAAGGCTAGGGCAGGCAGAGGGGCCTGGGCATAGGCGGGGACTGCCAGGGGCTTGGGATGGGGCTACAGGGCCAGCACGGAGCTTGCAACTGAGTCTGCACCCAGCCTGCAAAGGAGAGTGGGGAGCTGGGGACAGGCACCTCCCGTGCCAGTTGCCTCGAGAGTTGCCTGGGACCCTTGCCGGTGTGGACCAGGGGGCCTGGCCAGTTGGATTCGGGCTGGCGTGTGGGGCCAGACCCACCTTGACAGAGGGCGCAGAGGCCACCGCCTTCTCCTCCTCTGCTGCTGCTGCCGCCTCCCCCTCCTCTTCCTCCTCAGCTTCATCTTCCTCCTCCTCCTCCTCCTCCGCTCGCGGAGCCCAGGACATGTGGGGGCCATTGTGCCAGCCCCCAGTCCCCACTGGGCCCTCATTGTCTGGCGGTGTCCCCTGCAGGAGGGCCACCACGGCCTCGGGCTGGGGCAGCTTGGAGATCTTGAAGTGCTTCTTGTAGTGGGGCGTGTCCTTGCGGATGAGCCTTTGTCTGCCCCCCGGCAGGGGCCAGGGTGCCTCTGGCTGGCCCTCCTCGCTCTCGCCGTCCTCCCTGGGCAGGAGCAGCGTGTCCTCCGCGAAGCGCACAGTGGGCTGTGAGAGCTAAGCGTGAGGACTAGGCCAGCCCACCCCCGAGCGCAGGGCTCAAGGCAGCAGACAGGTGCTAAGAGGGCCCACTGCTCAAAGAACAGGGACAAGTGACGAGCCAGTGAGGGGCACAGAGCAGTCAGCGGGAAGAGCAGGCTCGGGGGCTGGGAGGCTCTGCCCACTGTGCTCTCAGCAGCCTGAGGAGGGGCCCCAGCAGGACCACGAGGAAGGCCCTGGTGTCTGGGAATGTTCCAGAGGGGAATGTGCGGCAAGCGCGGGCGGGCAGGGCCCAGGCTGAGCCAGCCTTGAAGTGAAGACCCTCGTCCCCCAGCCCTCCCCCTGGCCTGGGGCAGCCTGACTCCTGCTGGGCCCCACACAGGAAGAGTGCACCTGGGGGCTGGGCCCCACACAGGAAGAGTGCACCTGGGGGCCCACCTGAAAAAGCCGACTGGTGCTGCCTGCACACGAGCTTGGGAAGGAGGCGGGGTGGGAGCTGGCAGGCCCGCCCCGGAGCAAGTGCCCCCAAGGCCAGTCTCACCTCCTCGTAGGTCTCCTCCATGACCTCTTCCTGGGTGGCTGGCATGGGTTCCTGCTGGCTCAGCCCCTCCTCCTCGGCCAGCGGGCCCTCAGGCTCGCCCTGGGAGGCTGTGCCGGCAGACAGGTGCGAGTCTGCACTCAGGCCAGACTCAGTGCTCAGCCTCTTCTCCTGTGGCAGGGGAAGGCAATGGGTTGGGCTGCCCCCGGAGGATCCCACATTGCAGGATGTACCCCAGGGCTCGCTGCTGCCTGACCACAAAGCCTTGGGAGCTTCCCCTCTAGCTGCCCCCATCCTGCAGGAAGTCTGTGCTCATCCTCTGGGGTGCCCGCTGTCCCACCACTAGGGAAGCCGCACTTCCAGCTCCAAAAGGTGTGGATACACAAAGCCACCCTTCTGTGGTTCAAACCCTCAAGGCTCATTCCAAACAAATCACAAGGGCAGGGGCTGATGAGTCCCCGAGCAAATGCCAGCTCAAGGACGGGTAGGTGCCCCCGACCAGCACGAGCATGCCTCCTGGACCAGTGAGGGCAGCTTCCCGTGGGTGGCTGTGCACCACAGACATAGGTCCCGCCACGTAGCCCCAGGCACCAGACACCCTGCTGTACCCGGGGGTCCTGAGCGAGCGGAGCTGGGCCTGCCTGATTCTGAACAGCACCCCTCATGGAAGTTGACAGTGCAGGTGCCCTTGAGACGTGCCAGCCCATAGGCCCACTGCTCCAGCCACTCCTGGCTCCTCACGGGCAGCTGCCCCACATCCATGCCACATGGCTCTTGTGTCTGCCTAGCGGCCCTCGGTGGAGGCAGCCTGCTCTACAGAAGGCACACGCACTTGTCCCTGAGTTTCCCAACCAGCACCACCGCCTGGCTCCTCTCCCGGTGGGTTCCCCATGCCCACGCGGGCCGGAAGCCCTGCACCCAGCCCAGGGCTCCCGCAGGAAGGCCTGTAAGGCGGGCGGCTGTCCCTCCCATGGCCTCCAGGTCCCCACAAGCACCTCCTCGGAGGGCGAGGGTGGCGCAGGGTCAGGCCTGCAGGAGGTGGCTTCGCTCCGGCGCTCCACACCCCTCTTCATCACCTTGAGCTCGCTGGGG
>NW_011477989.1:30385-33700 GCF_000754665.1 Bison bison bison | reverse complement strand
GCTGTGGCAGCAGGTAGCAGGTGAGCACCTTCTCGCCCGTTTGGGCATCATCCTCGGTCTGGAACCGAAGCATGGGCTGCGCCTGGTTCTCCGCTAGCCACAAGGCCTTCAGGTTGAGGTGCGTGAGTGCAAACGGCAGACTCTGCAGGCTGGGGGCGGGGGCACGGTCAGCTCGGGGAGAGCCAGGCCCGGTGCCGCGGGATGGGGGCAGCACTCACCGGTTGCCGGCCACATCCAGCACGTGTAGCTCAGCCGTGTGGGCGAGCTCTGGCGGCAGGACGGCCAGGCGGTTGTCCCTCAAAGAGAGGACGCTGAGTGCCACGCAGCCCCCAATCTCAGGCGGCAGTGCCTCTAGGTGGTTCCGGTCCACGTTGAGGTTGGTCAGCTTGGTCAGTTTCCCCAAGGAGTGGGGCAGGGCCTGGCCGGGAGGAGTGAGGATCAGAAACCATCAGGAGCCCGAGGGTGCAGTCTCTGCCCTTGCTCTGGCCCCAATGAAGCAGATGTCTGGCTCCTGCCACTCTGCACGCCTCCAGGTGCTCCCCCATCCTCCCTGCCTCCCACACTAACTCTGAAACCAGCCCCACCGTCAGCAGGTTCTCAGTGAGGATCAGCTCCGACAGGTTCTCACAGTCCCCGATGGCTTCTGTCACCTCGCACAGGCGATTCTGGTCCACCTTCAAGATGGACAACTGCTTCAGCTGACCTGGCGTTGGGAAGATGCAGCAACAGGCTCAGTGGGGCCGGGAGCCTTGGACACTCAAGAGACTGAAGCAGCTTGTGCTGGCGCAAGGACTCCTGCCTCGTGCACTGTGAGACCGCTGAGACCTCAGCCTCCCTCCAGACGCGCGCTCACTGCCCCAACCTGCTGCCAACCTGAGCAAGCCCAGCGGCTCCCAGGTCCCCAGGCCCTCATTGTGCCCTCACGAGCTCACCACCGGCACTCACCACCGCACACTGCCTCAGCTCCTCAGGTGCGAGCACGAGTCGTGCCACTGTGGCCCAACGCCTCCCCTTCTCAGGGACAGGTCCCAGGCCCCCGCTCGGCCCAGGTGCACACTAGCCATGCCCCTCCCGGCACTGACCAATGCCGTCTGGAAGCCGCTGCAGCAGGTTCTGTGAGAGCAGCAGGTCAGTGAGCAGCACCAGTCCCCCAAGCTCCGCGGGCAGCTCCTCCAGCCGGTTCTCAGACACATCCAGGCACACCAGGCGCCGCAGATTCCCAAGCTCCTGAGGGGTGGGTGCAGAGGGTCAGGGGGAGGGACAGGCCCAAGTGGGGGTGGCAGCCACACCCTCACTCACCGGGGGCAGGGCTGATAGCTGGTTCCGGTCCAGCCACAGCTCCCGCAGGTTGGGCAGGGCCCCCAGGGTGTCAGGCTGCAAGAAGAGGCAGGGACAGGGTGATGGCCAAGGCTCACTTGCCCTGCCTGGCCCCGCCCCACCCATGACAGCCCCACCCTCTCCACACCAGCACTTCCAGATCATTGCCTCCCAAATCCAGCTGTTCCAGCTTGACCAGGAAAGACAGGGACCTGCAGAAGAAACAGAGCAAGGTCTGTCGTGGCCAAATGGCCCATGGTCCCTGGGGCTAGCTGCTGGCAGGGGCGAGCTCACTCACGCAGGCAGGGACTTGAGCAGATTCTCCCGGAGCTCCAGGGTCACCAGGTTGGCGAGGCTGAACGAGACCAGGACAGAGTGTGAGAGGAGGCAGGATGGTGGGGAGTAGTGCAGGAATAGGGCTCGGCTGAGCCCCCCACCCCGCAGGAAGGCACTCACTTGCCCACGTCCCCAGGCAGTGCCTGCAGGGACACATCATTCAGCGCCAGGTGAGCCAGACTGCGTAGCTGAGTGAAGCCTTCGGGGAGCCTAAGGAGAGAAGAGCGTCCTCAGATGCCCAGGCCAGGGCTGCAGAACCCCCACGGCCCATGCCCAGCCTTGCTATGGCCACCACCCACCTGGACAAGGGGTTCCCACTGAAGTCAGCAATCTCCAGAGCTTTGCAGAACTTGATGCTCTCGGGGATCTCAGGGATGTCTGTGAGGAGAAAGGGGTCACCACGGAGAGATGCCCACAGCCTCCAGGAGCTCAAAGCCCTTCCTGCCACCCTCAGATGCCACCCCATGCCTGCCCCAGCTCCACACCGTTCCGGGACACATCCAGCTCCACCAGCTGCATGAAGTTGGCCACCTCCGGAGGCAACCGCTGGATCTCGTTGTCGCTCAAGCCCAGCTTGCGCAGGTTCAGTAGCCTAAAGAAGGGCTGTGGGCAGGGGGTAGGGTCAGAGTGACAGGCCCTGTAGTGAGGGCCCCTCCCTGCTCCAGGCCACACAGGAACCCTGGGTCCTGTCCTATCACCCTGGTCTGCAGTAAGAAAAGCAACGAGATAAAAACATACACACACAGCTTCTCGAGCTTCTGACTCCTTGACTTTTGACACCTGGTCCCTTTGTGTTACCTCAGAGACACCCCTCTCCGCACCTCCCCCTGCAACATGCAACATTGCCAGCTGACCTACCTTACACGCTCAAGTCTTAGTCTTAACTGAGAAATCACTTCTTTTCTCTGACCTGACAAGTCTCTGTTCCTCGCCTTCTGTGTTCCCTCATGGCTCTACCTACCACCTGAATCACCTCTTCGACCCACCCAGCCGGTGGGCCCTCCAAAGCCTGCAGTAGTTTCTGTGACTGTACCCCAGCAACTAGCCCAGCCTGAGACACTGACAAGAATTTGGAAACTACCAAAAAAATATAGCGAAAACAGCAGGGGCCACAGATCCGTGTAAGAGGCCCTGGTCCAAGTTCTGGAGTGAAGCCACACCCTCTGTGGCATGCAGCCCCCAGGCATTGGGCCACTTGGCACCCCATCTCCAAGAAGGAAATCCTTTTGTGACCTGCTTCCTTTAACCTTCTCTCCCAAGTGGCCTTAGAAGGAAAGCAAGCTGACGGGAAGAAACAAGGCAATGAGAGGTAGACGGAACACAGGCTGGTTAGGGACAGGCACCATAAGAAGGCTCCCTCTGACCCCGCCCCAGCACCCTGGAGGAAGACAGCAGTCAGGACAGAGGCTGGGCTCCCCCTCCAGAGTAGTCCAGCAAGTTCGTATCCATCAGCCAAGCCGGTTAACCTTCCACCCCGATCTACCTCAAGCCCATCCACCTTCCCCCGCGGCTTTCCATCTGTAGCTCCTCCTCTAGGCTGTGACCATCCCCACCCCCAGGCAGGCACCTGATGACCGATGCCACCTGGTGCCAGCGCCGGCGGTGGGTGAGGAGGGTGGGGCTGGCCAGGGTGGGGCAGGTGTCTGCAGGGCCATCCAGGGC
>NW_011477989.1:27691-29553 GCF_000754665.1 Bison bison bison | reverse complement strand
GCGGCGCCGGTGCCTCCGAGGACCCGTAGCGGCCCCGCGCACAGCCTGTCGGGAAGCTCGAGTCGCCCCCTGGCGCAAGGAATGACGGGAGCTGAAGTCCGCTCAAAGCCTGCCCTCCCTACCGCCAGCGCCCTAACCAGAGGCTCGAGGTTTCCTGCCTTCTCTCCAGCACCGCCCTGCACCTCCCTACCCCCGACCCGTCCCCGCCTTAGCCTCACGACCCAGAGATCCCGCCTGCCGCCCCTCCCACGGCGACGTGGCTCCCTGAGGGCAGGGCGACAGGCCCAGGCTGTGCTTGTATTTATTTGCCCGGTGGACTGCGTGTGTCCTAGGACTTCGGAGACTCTGGGTCAGCCTTCTTGCAACACTACCTGAGCATGTGACAGTAGAGCCCCGCACAGCAGGAAGGCCACCCCCAAGGTTCACCGCCACCCCGTGCGGGCACCAAAGAACCAAGCAACTCCTGCTGACCCCGCAAATGCCTTCCTTGCGGTATTCAGGTCTCTGACCCACAAGGCTCGCTGCCTCTGCGCTCGCCCTGCCCCGCACCCGCACCCCCGCCCCGGGAGCCAATAAGCACAAGACTACTGTCAGACAGGGACAGTCAGGGCCAGCAGCACCTGCACCTTTATCCACAGGCTGGGCGGCCGGGCCGAGATACCATTGAATCACTCTATAAAACCCAGAGCAAACAAGGAGAAAGTGCGAGTCCGGGGAACGGGGCCGAGGTCATGCAGAGAGGTCACTGTTATCAAAACGCTCCTGGTCATACACTTCAGCCACCACCTTGCGGCCAGCAAACCAGCGCCCATTGAGGGCCTGGATGGCCTTGTGAGTCTCAGAGGCTACGGAAAACTCCACAAAAATCTTGACAATGATCTCTGCGTCCTCTTCCTCGCCCTGCTTCTCTTGGTAGATGATGACACGGTTGACAGCACCAAACTTGCCACACTCCTCAGTCACCTCCCCTTCCAGGTCATCGTCGATGTCCTTGGGGTCCACCATGTTACGCAGAACCATCACTGTGGACTGTGGGGGGGACAGCTGAGAGCTGTGGCTGGCTGGACTGCCCCGCCCCGCCCTGCCCCACCGGCCCCGGTGGCCCACCTCCTGCTTGCGGAGGAGCTTCTGCATCACCATGTGGCGGGCGCTGCTTCCTGAGATGCTCATGTGCTCCTGCTCACTCAGCATCTCCGGCCGCTCCGACTCGGGAAACAGCTCCTCCTCCTCCTTCTCCTTCTTAGGCTCCAGGAGACCAAGTGTCGGAGGGCTGGCCAGGATGGGATTCACCACACCAACAGAGGGGATGGTGACCGGAATGGGAGGCCGAGCCGGTGTCACACCTGCAGCAAACCCACAGAGTCAGCAGTCACTCCCCCCACCTCCCTCCATTCCCAGGAAGGAGCATGGCTGAACTGCCCTGGGGCGCAGGGGGCCCAGGGGGCGAAGAAGCTCGTTAAGGACAGCTGAAGGCATCAGGCCCAGAAGAGCAGCAGTGGAAGAAGGGAAACCTTGACCCACCCAGGCTCACCTGTGATGACTCCTGGGGCCTGGGCAGCCATGACGGCCTGGGGTAGAGCCCCCAGGGGCTGGGCCAGAGTCAGTGCAGGGGACACCAGTCCAGGAGTGGCTAGGGTACCCAGTACTGCTGCTCCAGCCACTGCTTCCTGCAACCAAGAAGGCCACCATGCTTAGTTCTGGATCTGGGTGCCTCCACTCAAGACCATCAAAGGGCCAGTCCCCACAGGACCAGTGGTCCCAGTGCCCACTACTGAACCACACAATGGCACCAATCCTTACCTGAGCTGTAATCTTGGCTGTGGCTGCAGCTGCGGCCACGGCAGCAGCCGGCGGGGGGGCCC
>NW_011477989.1:25531-27591 GCF_000754665.1 Bison bison bison | reverse complement strand
AGGCCTCCAGGTGTGGCCGGTGTAAGCAGGGGCATAGGGGGTGTGACAGCCTTGCCCACCCGCAAGTACTGGCCCCCCAGGTCAAAAAGGTTCATGGAAGACACAGCATCCTGGGACGATTGGGCTTTCTCATATTCTGCAGAGCAGGAGCGCAGTGAGGGCCAGCCTTGGGCCTGGGGTGTGGGGAGAGGGGGCTTCACCCCACCCCCACCTTCCCAAACTCACCAATGAAGCCATAGCCCTTGTGTTTGCCAGTCGTGGGGTCCCGAGCCAGCGTGCAGGATTTGATCTTGCCAAAGGCCTCAAACACACTCTTGATGTCATCATCCGAGAGGTCCTGGTGCACGGAAGCCACGTAGATGCGGTTGAAGGCCCGCGCCTCCTCGGCCAGCTGGTCTATGATGGGCTGAGCCTGCCCTATGTTGCTGGGTCTGCCCACCTGGGGTAGAGACAGGAGACAAAGAGCCCCCAGTCAGTCTAGGCTGGCTGTCTGGACACAGAACACGCTGCACACTGGCCCCAAGGTCCCCTCCCCAGCCCTCACCTTGATGTTCCTGCCTCCCAGCATCACGGAATTCATCTGCTCCAAGGCCAGCTGGGCGGCTTCTGGGACCTCATACTCCACGAACGCAAAGCCCTGGACATAGGAACATGCAGTTAGGCCAGGAGAGCGCAGGGCTGGGGCGAGGTGGCAGACGGACCCTCACCTTGTGCTTCATGGTGACGGAGTCCCAGGACATGTCGATGCTCTTGATAGGCCCAAAGGGGGCGAACGCCTGGCGGATGGTGTCCTCCCCTAGCTCGTAGTAGATGGAGCCCACGTAGACCCGGCACATGATGGCCAGTGCCCGCTGCCGCTGAGCCGCCATCTGGAGCAGGAACAAGGGGAGACAGAGCCACTGGCCTGTGAGGGGTGGCTAGACGCTGGGCAGCCCCTTCCCCTCCTGGCCCACCCCTCCCCCTCCTGCTCCGCTGTGGGGAGGGCTCCCCACGCGGTGGTGTGGTGCAGGATCCGCCCCTGCAGTCAGGGTGGCAGGGGTCGGCAAGACCCCAGCCCAGGAAGGAAAGTCAGGCCTGAAGGCAGGAAACAAACACACCCTGGCCCACCCAGGTCCCGGGCAGACTGACAGCACAGCTGACAGCTGGTCGGAAGGCAGGGCTGCAAGCCCTCCACTCTGGGGCCGGGCACCTGGGCGGGCTGGGAGGTCCTCTCAGGGTCCTGGCCATGCACTCAGATAGAGAGGGAAGGGGGAGCCGCCAGGCTGCAGGGACGCTGGTGTGAGGCAAGAGAGGGGGCAAAGACGGGGCAGCTACTGCCCAGAAGAGACCCCAGGGAGGAGGTAAGGAGCCCAGTCAGGGACTCCCCGGAGAGAAGACTGGCAGCACCGCTCGCGCAGCCCCAGCGCCTTGAACCCTCATAGAAAGGGCTGCTGGTCCCTGGGAGCCTCACGAGGGAGCGGAGCCACCGAGAGGAGACGCCCCGGGGTCCGTGCGGGCGGGCGCCACCGCCTCCATGCTGGGGCCCCCAGTCGCTCGAGGAGACACTCCCACCCGGCCACCTCAGATGACAGGCCTCACGGGCAGTGCCCCAGAGCCACTTGCCATGGGGCACTGGGGGGAGACCACAGGCCCAGGGCAGGCCAAGGAGATGGGCCCTGGCTCCAGCCCCTCAGCGGGGGACCCCCACACCCTCCTGAGATTCCCCATAACCAGAGGCCAGCTTCTTTTTTCAGACATGCCAACTGGTCTAGGCCAACTGCCAACTGGCCAGGCCCCCACATCCTGCCAAGAGGAGCCTAAAAATAAGGCTCATGGCCCCCAGACAGGACCCCCTCCTCAAACTGCTCCCAACAAAGAGGCCACAGGCTTCCTGTCGAGATCAAGGACTGTCCCCCCCCAACACTTATGTCCCCTCTTGCGCCAGTTGCCCCAGATGTGAGACCAGCTGCCCCTGGGGTCAAAGTTCTCCAGGATAGGAGCATGTCTCCTCTTCAGTGTGGGCTCCCCAACAGTGGGGGTGCCCAGAGCCCCCTGCCTGACCTGCTCCCACAGACAGACGC
>NW_011477989.1:22549-24665 GCF_000754665.1 Bison bison bison | reverse complement strand
GGGGAGGAGCGGACGGAGCACAGTCAAGAGCCAGGCACCCCTGGCAGCGTGAACGTTTTGCGGGCTGGGTGGGGTGCAGGAGGCTCGAGGCCCAGGCCTGTCGGCTTCACCCTGTCCTCTTCCCCCATGGCCACGGCTGCCTCTGGCCATAAGCCTAGAGCAGGGCCCTGGGGAGGCGTCCCCAGCCTGTCCTCTCAATCCTGGGCCCCGAGCCGCTGGACTGGACTCACTGCAGGGGCGGGGGCCTGCCCGCTTTTATCCGAGGCCGTGGGGGTGGGGAGAAACGCCCCTCGGGGCTACACCATCAGCCTCGCAGCTGGGCACATGGTGGGGGTGACCCAAGGCCACAATCTGAAGTCCGAGAAGAGGAGCCTACTGGGGAAGGGCAGGGGCGCAGGGCTACAGAAGAGGGTTGGCAGGGGCCGTGGGCTCTCAATAGGTGGGTAGGGCTGGGCCACTTGTGCCTTAGGGAGGAACCCGGGGGTCCCAAGGAGTCCTTGAGAAACGGAGCACCACAACACCTCGCGGGGATGGCCGCAGGCACGAGAGTAGGAGAGCGGCGGCGGGGTGGCGGGCGGGAGGGTGGCTCACCTGCAGGTTGGTAAGCTGCTGCTGCTGGTGGGCGATGGTCTGTTTCACCAGCACGCTCTTGATGCTCTGCTCCATGGCGTACTTCTTGGCCTGTGAGAGAAGGCAGTGAGGAGCACTGGGGGGCCCGCCTGTGGGGAGATGGGCCTTCCTCCGCCCCCGAAGGCGTCCCCTGCCGCGGAGCCCCAGGAGGGACGCGCTCACCTTCTGGAGGGCCTCCTGCTGCTCGGGCGTCAAGGGAGGCAGTCCCAGCTTCGCGGCTGTGCCCTGCCCGTTCTCCATCTTGATGGAGTCTGTCCCCTGCAGACGGGAGCAGGGAGATGGCTGAGAGCAAGTCCCCGACGGCCCTCCCATGGCCCCAGGCCCACCCCGCCCTCTGCCCGACCACTGCGCGTGGCCTGCAGCTCAGCCCATCCCCAGGGACAGACTGTCTCCCGCCTGGGGCGGACATGGGTCCAACAGCCCAGTGGCTGTCCCAGACCTGTCTCCTCCAGGAGACACTGGTAAGACACACACCAAAACAGACAGGCACGTTGGGGCCCTTGGCCCACCCAGAGCAGCTGCAGGACCCAGGCCCCTCTGGAGTCACCAAGACAAGCAATGAGCAGTCAGAGGAGCCCAGCCCTCATGGCAAGCCCGACCCCAGAACCTCAGGCTCAAGTTGCATAGGAGAGCTGGCTGGCACTGGCCTCCCAGACAAGGGGAGGGCCAGGACTCTGAATGTTCTGGGATGCCCCGCTCTTGGGCTGCCTGGCACCCAGGCCCCCAACATCATCTCACAGCCACAGACTCGGCTTCCCTGCTCAGGACCAGTTCTAGGGACCACTCAAAAGAGCAAGTCTGGGAGGCGCCACCCTCCCAGCACAGCTGCAGGCAGTGCCCCACCCCCAGCCCTGCACGCCATCTGGAGACCTGGACTTGCTCTCCAGCCCGCCTCACCAAACTTCTCCCTGGGCCATGCTTAGCGCCCTGGCAAGAGAAGCCAGAAACAGGCCCACCGTAAGGGAACAGAAACGGACACCCGCCAACACGCTGGGCGAGTACAGGAACGAGGAGATGCTCTGACGTGGCAGGCCCAGCCTGCTGCGGGCCAGGGCGGGTGCTACGAGGAGTACGGGTATGCCCTCTGCTGAAAGGCATTTCTAAGCTGCTGGCAGGGGAAGGACACAGCCGCGGGAGTGGCAGGAGCGTGTGTGCGGGGGCTCGGAGCACACCTGCCCAGTCACCAGGCTCTGGGTGGCTAGAAACCGTCCGGACTGGGATTCTCCAACCCCAGCATGAAGCCTCGGGAGGACAGCAGGGACGAGAGGCAGGCCCCCAGCACAGGAGTGACGGGCAACCACAGAGAGAGGCACAAAGGCGGCAGGAAGGGGCTGGCAACCCAGACCCCAAGAAGCACCCTCCTGACCAGCTGCAGTGCTAGGTTTCTAGCACAGGGTCAAAGGGCGGGAAGCCCTGGCAGCCCCTCCTCTGGCAGTGCAGTGTGGCTCCTGCATGGCGGTCCTCTTGGCCTGCCCGCAGGCCCAGA
>NW_011477989.1:21749-22449 GCF_000754665.1 Bison bison bison | reverse complement strand
CCCCCTCCAGGGTTTGATGGGGCCGTGAGTTAAGACCCTTCTCTCCTCGGGCGCCTGACCCCAGCCAGGAGCCCGAGCAGCCTGGTGCCCGGCGGAGCTGGAGGCCTGGTGGCACACCCGATGTGTGCAGGCGGCACGGGTGCGGGGGGCCTGGCGCGGGCAGCTGCCCTCCTGGCCGGCTGCCCTCCGCAGTTACCTGGCCGGTTAGTTTTAAGGCGGGCCCTCAGAGCAGATGCAGGCCTCCCCAGGGGTGGTCCCGGGGTGGGTGCCCCCCACACCACTGGCCCCGCCGCGCCTGGCGCTCTGCTGCGCGCGTCCTGAGCTGGCGGGCAGGGCCGGCCACGGGGAGCAAGGTCCCCAGCACATGGGCGCACTGCCCCCCTCTAGCCCTGACTAAGGACATGAGCCCCGGAAGAAGTGAGCATGTCTATTGACCGATTGCAAAGGTGAGAGAGGATCTCCAAAGCCCATTGTCACTGCTGCCATCTGAAAGACAGTAAAGACAGAGTTCAGTCTGTTGGAGCCGAGCAGTCTCCGCTCTCGTCACACCTCACGCAGACAGCGGCAAGGCCCGGAGTCCCCGCCCTGCCAGGAGGCCCGCCTGCCTTCCCACACTGCCGGGCATCTGGCCGGCCACCGGCACCTGCCCAGGGGGGCCTCAGAGCCCTAGGTGCCCCGCCCCGCAGCCTGGCCGGCAGGG
>NW_011477989.1:20937-21649 GCF_000754665.1 Bison bison bison | reverse complement strand
GGCCACGGCTCCAGAGCAGGCCGTCACCATGGTGATCAATGCCAGCCCCTCTCAGCCCCTCAGAAACTTCTCAATCCCCTCTTTGTCTTGAGAAACAAAAAGCCCTTCTCCTACCAACCAATGGCTGGCTACATAGCCAGCCAGGATCAGGAAGGGCTGGCTAGAGGGACACCCTGGCCCCCCTGCCCATCAGCTTCAGCCCCCATAGCTTCCCAGGATCCAGGCTGCATACCACAGCCCTCCCCAGGCAAGCTGGGCACCCGGCCCCAACAGCCCACAGGCCACTCTGCTGAGAGGCCCTGCCCAGTCCTCTGGAGGCAGGCACTGCCATGCAGAAGCATAAAGAACCTTCTTATCCGAAGACAGCAAGGTCCAGCCCTCCACCCCGACCCCACGGGTCTGGCGATCAGCACTGGCTGAGACCCTCCAGGCCAACCCTGAAGTCGAGGCCCCAGACCTGCGCTCTGACCTGCAGAGGGGTTGGCGTTCATGTTTTACTTAGAGATCTGAAGGGAAACTCTATTTCTGGCTCTTAACACCACCCTGCACATTCTGAATGACACGTCCACCCTCCTGTATGACACCAGCAGTGAAAGGCACGCACCGCCCGAGGTTCGGGCCCACCTGACCACAGCCACCATCTGCCCGGGATGTGAAGACATGTGAGGCGAGGACGCCAAGTGGATGCAGAGAGGAGGCGGCTGGAGCCAGG